>NC_084594.1:48873112-49115612 GCF_033807715.1 Cololabis saira
GGTGCTGAATACGGCACAACACCTGCCGGGGTATGACACGCTAGAGCCAACTGCAGAACAGGCGCACAATAAGAAACACTTTTTTCTCCATGAAAACACGTGATTTATTTATCATCACAAATAAAAAAATGAATGTGCCTCCTGTGGCAACGTTTTGCTGAATAATTCTCGATTTAACATTTAAATAAAATATTTCTCCTTTTGCATGTGGAGAATCCTCACCACAAGTTGAGCCATCCCCACCCCAGTCCTCAAATCAGGCACCAACAAGCATCCCTGCGTAATGCTGGGCAGATTAGCACCTTCCTTTCGAACGTATTAAATACAGACGCAATCACAATCCCCGCAAAAACTTTCAGGCTTGGTAAATCTCATTGCGTGTGCTAAATGGACATATTTGCATTTTCCCCTCCCAGTATTTAGCGATTTCTGGCGGGTACGCCCCATATTGATTATTCATCAAGGCAAAAGTACTAAATGAATAGCGTGTTCTATTTTGCTCATTTGAGAGGCGCAGTCCTCTTTGCACGCTGTTAGTAGATCAGCTTGCACATTGGTTTGCGGGTGATGTCAATTTTGCACACGTTATTACGCAAGCAAACCTTTAGTAAATCAGGCCCTATGTGTAGCACTTTGAAATTCATTGAATGGAAAGTGCGTTACAAGTTAAATGCATTATTATTATTATTATTATTATTATTATTATTATTATTATTATTATTATTATTATTATTATTATTATTATTATTATAACCAGTCTACATGTGATTTGTGGATCTGGAGAAGGCATTTGACCGTGTCCCTCGTGCCATTCTGTGAGGGGTCAGTGAGTATGGAGTCCGGGGCCCTCTATTAAGGGCTGTCCGGTCTCTATATTATCGGAGCAGGAGTCTGGTTCGCATTGCCGGCAGTAGATCAGACTTGTTCCCGGTGCATGTTGGACGCCGGCAGGGCTGCCCTTTGTCACCGGTCCTGTTCATAATTTTTATGGACAGAATTTCTAGGCGCAGCCAGGGGCCGGAGGGGATCCGGTTTGGGAACCACAGGATTTCTTCTCTGCTTTTTGCGGATGACGTTGTCCTGTTGGCTTCATCGGACCGGGACCTTCAGCATGTGCTGGGCCGGTTTGAGGCCAAGTGCGACGCGGCAGGGATGAGAATGATCACCTCCAAAACCGAGGCCATGGTTCTCCACCGGGAAAGGGGGGCGTGCCTTCTCTGGGTGGGGGGAGAAGTCCTGCCTCAGGTGGAGAAGTTCAAGTATCTCGGGGTCTTGTTCACGAGTGAGGGAACGATGGAGCGGGAGATTGACAGACGGATCGGTGCAGCGTCCGCAGTTATGCGGTCGGTGTACCAGACCGTCGTGGTGAAGAGGGAGCTGAGTCGAAAGGCGAAGCTCTCGATTTACCGGTCAATCTACGCACCTACCCTCACCTATGGTCATGAACTTTGGGTAGTGACCGAAAGGACGAGATCACGGATACAAGCGGCCGAGATGAGTTTCCTCCTCATGGTGACTGGACGCTCCCTTAGAGATGAGTTTCCTCTGCAGGGTGGCTGGACGCTCCCTTAAAGATAGGGTGAGGAGTTCGGTCACCCGGGAGGAGCGCGGAGTCGAGCCGCTGCTCCTTCACATTGAGAGGAGTCAGCTGAGGTGGCTTGGACATCTGTACCGGATCCTCCTGGACGCCTCCCTAGGGAGGTGTTCCAGGCATGTCCCTCCTCCCTAGGGAGGAGTTCCAGGCATGTCCCTCCTCCCTAGGGAGGTGTTCCAGGCATGTCCCTCCTCCCTAGGGAGGTGTTCCAGGCATGTCCCTCCTCCCTAGGGAGGTGTTCCAGGTATGTCCCTCCGGGAGGACACCCCGGGGCAGACCCAGGACACGCTGGAGAGACTATGTCTCTCGGCTGGCCTGGGAACGCCTCGGACTCCCCTCGGAAGAGCTGGAGCAAGAGCTGGAGGAAGAGCTGGAGGAAGAGCTGGAGGAAGAGCTGGAGGAAGAGATTCAATTCAATTCAATTCAATTTTATTTATATAGCGTCTAATACAACAGAGTTGTCTCTAGACGCTTTACAGAGACCCATACCCAGAACATGACCCCCGAGCAGTTATTACATAAACAATGGCAGGTAAAAACTCCCCTAGTGGGAGAAAAACCTTAAGCCAAACAGTGGCAAGGAAAAACTCCCCTTTAGGAGGGAAGAAACCTTGAGCAGGACCAGGCTCATAAGGGGGGACCCTCCTGCCGAGGGCCAGACTGGTGGGTCAGGGACGGCAACAGCACAGCAGGCAGGTGGAAGCAGCAACGGGATGACCAGGGGTGGGGACCGCAGGCCGGCACGCAGCTCCCGAAGCTCCGGCCCAATCAGCAAGTCCCAGGTTGGGGTGCAGGGTCGGGGAAAGACTTGTGCTCCGTAATGCAAGCTACAAGCCACCCACGACCACCTGCAGGACAAAAGAGAGAAAAGGGAGGAGAAGGGGGGGCCAGCAACGAGATGACCAGGGGTGGGGACCGCAGGCCAGCACGCAGCTCCCGAAGCTCCGGCCCAATCAGCAAGTCCCAGGTTGGGGTGCAGGGTCAGGGAAAGACTTGTGCTCCGTAATGCAAGCTACAAGCCACCCACGACCACCTGTAGGACAAAAGAGAGAAAAGGGAGGAGAAGGGGGGGCCAGCAACGGGATGACCAGGGGTGGGGACCGCAGGCCAGCATGCAGCTCCCGAAGCTCCGGCCCAATCAGCAAGTCCCAGTTTGGGGTGCAGGGTCAGGGAAAGACTTGTGCTCCGTAATGCAAGCTACAAGCCACCCACGACCACCTGCAGGTTCCGGTGTCCGGCAAAGGATGCTGCAACATGGACAAAAGAGAGAAAAGGGAGGAGAAGGGGGGGCCAGCACAAGAAACTACAGGAGCGACTCTGACACACTAAAGTTTACACTACCTAGAGATTTACCAACACCAGCTAGAGGTTTACTAAACACTAACTATAGGCTTTACTAAACAGAAATGTTTTAAGTTTAGTTTTAAAGGTGGAGGTGGTCAGCCTCCTTAACCCAGATTGGAAGTTGGTTCCATAGTAGTGGTGCCTGATAGCAGAACGCCCGCCCTCCAAATCTACATTTAGATACTCTAGGAACTACGAGTAAACCTGCACTCTGAGAACGGAGAGCTCTGACAGGAACATAAGGCACTATCAGGTCTTGCAAATAATGCGGAGCTAAGCCGTTTTGGGCTTTATACGCAAGTAATACAATTTTAAACTGGATTCTGAATTTTACGGGTAACCAATGGAGCGACGCTAACACTGGAGAGACGTGGTCTCTCCTGCTAATTCCTGTCAGTACTCGTGCTGCTGCATTTTGGATCAGCTGGAGCCTATTCAGCAAATTACTTGGACATCCTGCTAACAACACATTACAGTAATCTAGTCTAGAAGATACAAACGCATGAACTAGTTTTTCTGCATCACTCTGCGAGAGGATTTTCCTAATCTTTGCAATATTACGGAGATGGAAAAAGGCTATTTTACAAACCTGATTGACATATGGTTTAAACGACAAATCCTGATCGAAAATAACACCAAGGTATCTCACAGTTGCACTGGAAGCCATCGCAACACCATCTAATCCCTTCCTAAGATGCTCTGGACCAAGAATGATAACCTCTGTTTTATCTGAATTTAGAAGCAGGAAATTTCTGGACATCCAGTCCTTGATGTCCCTAAGACATGCCTGAAGTTTAACTAACGGTTCTGTTTCATCCGGCTTCATAGACAAGTAGAGCTGCGTATCATCAGCATAACAATGAAAGTGTATGCCGTGATTCTGGATTATACTTCCCAATGGCTGCATGTATAAACTGAACAAGATTGGCCCTAGCACTGAACCCTGCGGAACACCATAACAGACCCTTGACTGTTCTGAAGAAACCTCATGTACATGAACAAACTGGAACCTGTCAGATAGATATGATTTAAACCAACATAGAGCTGTCCCTTTAATCCCAACAACATGCTCTAACCTGTGCAGTAAAATGCCATGATCTATAGTGTCAAAAGCAGCACTGAGGTCCAGTAGAACCAGTATGGACACTAATCCCTTATCTGAGGCCATAAGGAGGTCATTTGTGACTCGAACCAGTGCTGTCTCTGTGCTATGATGCATTCTGAACCCTGACAGAAAGACTTCAAACAGATCATTTCTATACAAATAGTCACATAACTGGCTTGAAACTACCTTTTCCAGAATTTTAGACACAAATGGAAGGTTGGAAATTGGTCTATAATTAGCTAAGGTGTCTGGGTCAAGAGAAGGTTTTTTAAGTAAAGGTTTAATTACTGCGACTTTGAAAACCTGTGGTACATATCCTAAACTTAGGGATAGGTTAATTTGGTCCAGTATTGTCGTACCAATAAGAGAAAAAATATGCTTGAATAGTCGAGTCGGGATGGGGTCTAACATACATGTGGTTGACTTAGCTCTATTGACGAGTGAGGTCAGCTCAGGGAGGTCTATAGGATCAAAACAGTCTAGAGGCAAGTCAGAGCCTAGGGAAGTCGCTAAAGCTGAAGAAACACCTACAACCGGCTGGTTGATTTCTTCTCTAATTCTCGCGATTTTACTGTTGAAGAAGCTCATAAAGTCCTCACTACTGAGAGCTGCAGGAATGCACGGCTCAACAGAGTTGTGACTCTTTGTCAGCCTGGCTACAGTGCTGAACAGAAAACGTGGGTTACTTTTGTTATCCTCTATCAACGTTGAATAATAAGCTGTTCTGGCTTTGCGAATGGCTTTTTTATATACTATTAGAATATCTTTCCATTCACGATAAGAGTCTACAGACCTACAAGAGTACCACTTCCTTTCCATTTTACGCACGTTTTGTTTCAACATGCGGATATCTGAATTATACCAGGGAGTTAAGCTCCTGTGGCTAGAAACCCTCCTTTTCAAAGGAGCAACTTCATCTAAAGCTGAATGCAACAAATCAGCAGTGTTACTAGCAAGAAAATCAACATCTGCAGAGGTAGAACCCAGGTCACTGGCCTCGATTACATCACTATTTCGCACTGTCGTAAGATAAGCAATGGCCTCCCTAAATTTAACAATAACTTCATCAGACAAACATCTGCTAAAATAATACCTCCTATTTTGCACTTCAACATCAACAAAATTAAATTCAAACGTTATTAAGTAATGGTCGGATAAAAGGGAGTTTACAGGTGACACCAACAGACCATCAGTTTCAACACCGTAGGTGAGAACGAGATCGAGAGTATGATTAAAACAGTGCGTCGGTTTATCCACTTTTTGTGAGATACCCATTGATTCTAGAAGAGAATCGAAGGCTAATTTAAGATTATCGCTTTCAACATCCATATGAATGTTAAAATCACCCACTATGATGAATTTATCTGTGCTGATCAATAATCCAGAAAGGAAATCTGAAAATTCAGACAAAAACTCTAGATACGCACCAGCAGGGGGCCGGTACACTACCACTAACACAACTGGCTTCTCTGATTTCCAGCTCGGAAATTTCAGACCAAGCATGAGGCTTTCAAATGTATTATAGTTGCACTTAGGTTCAATTTTTGTTTGGAGACCGGAGTTATAAATTGCTGCGACTCCTCCGCCTCGGCCCGTGCTTCTAGGAATGTGATGATTAAAGTAGCCGGGCGGAGTTGATTCATTCAAACTAACATACTCTTCCTCCTGTAACCATGTTTCTGTTAAGCAGAAAATATCACTCCTGCTCTCTGTAATTATATCATTTACTAACAGAGACTTAGAACTTAATGATCGTATATTTAGTAGTCCGCATCTAATTTTTCGGTCTGTAATTGGTACCAAATGTACATTGGTTTTAATTTTTACAAGGTTATCTTGGTTAACGCTTCTATAACGCTGCACCTGGTGAACTTTTGGAGGGCGGGGAACTGCAACCACTTCTATTTTGCTAGGCACCTGGCCAGAGTCGCCAATATCATGTAATCCTACAGTTTTAGAGTCGCTAATTACATAATGCAATCCTACAGTTTTGTTGGCAGGCGTTGGTCCTCGAGAAGCAGCAGAGAAGTGTGTTAAACTACAGCTCTGCATCCTGGCCTGGACCCTGCATTGTCAGGGGGAGTGTCTAATAACATTGGCCAGATTTCTAGACATAAGAGCTGCACCATCCCCGGTGGGATGAATGCCGTCCCTTCTAATCAGACCGGGCTTTCCCCAGAATGTCTCCCAGTTGTCAATAAAGTCCACGTCGTTTTCTGAACACCACTGAGACAACCAGCGGCGGAGCGAGAGCATGCGACTAAACATGTCATCGCTGGTCAGATTGGGGAGGGGGCCAGAAAAACCTACGGAGTCCGACATGGTCTTGGCGTAGTTACACACCGAGACAATATTCATTCTGGTTACTTCCGACTGGCGAAGACGGGAGTCGTTAGCTCCGACATTGATGATAACTTTACCATATTTACGATTACCCTTTGCCAGTAGCTTCAAATTTGCTTCTATGTCGCCCGCTCTGGCCCCCGGGATACACCTAACTATGGTCTCTGGAGTCGGCCTCACATGTCTCACAATAGAGTCTCCAATCACCAGGGTCGGTTTCTCAACAGATGTGTCGCTGAGTGGGGAAAAACGGTTAGACACATGAAGCGGGTGGTGGTGTTCTGTGAGCCCTTTAAGACTAGTCTTCCTCCGAACCGTCACCCAGCTGCCCTGCCTGGCCGGCTGCTCGGGAGCTGCAGGGGAGCGGCTACGCTCAGCTGCTACGGGCCGGTCCGCCGCTAGCTTAGCCTGGTTAGCTGAGGAGGCTCTCGGACTATGGTTTAGTTGGCCGAACCAAAGAAGAGATGGAGGAAGAGCTGGAGGAAGTGTCTGGGGTGAAGGAAGTCTGGGCATCTCTGTTGAGACTGCTGCCCCCGCGACCCGGGAACGGATAAGCGGCGGACGATGGATGGATGGATGGATGGATGGATGGATGGATGGATGGATGGATGGATGGATGGATGGATGGATGGATGGATGGATATGGTGTGTCCTACAAATTTTGAATATATTTACAATGTAAAGCACTTCCATATTTTCAAAGTTACATTTATCTGTCAAACTATATATATTTCTCTGCCACAGAGATCTTCACACCTTTTCCATTAAAACAGATTAATCAGTTCTTCAGTCAAAAAGAGAACTGATGGAGTGAAGTTTCATCACTGTTTTTGCAAAATGTACATTTAGAATCCAATTTCTATGAACTCACATACCAGCCTTCTCTCAAATTACATGTACATAAAAAATTTTCACTGGATAACAATTGTGGCGGATTTTAAATAAGAGTTCATGTACTATATTGACCACTAGAGGGAAGCAACCAAGAACATCCATGCATCCAACATGCTGATTACAATTTAGGGGCAAGGGGATCTGCTGGAGCCTCTACCAGCTCCATTTGGAGGCTAACTGGTTAGAATAACCAGTTAGCCTACATGTTTCTGGACTGTAGGATAAAGCTGGAGTACCAGAAGTAAATCAACACAAGCACAGGGCACATCCAAACTCCAAACAGAAGGCCCAGACCAGGATTTGAACCAGGACCGTCTTGCTGTGAGGCAACAGTCCACTAAGCCAATGTGCTGCCTCCCATCCAAGACGTTTTTTGAATGTATATTCTCAAATATGTTTGACCCAAAATGGATGCAGGACACTGAAAACAGTTTTGTTGACACAATGTTTCTGATGTTCTTGTTGGATGCTATGTTGCTGATGGAGGGCAAGTCATAGTCTGTATTGCAGATTATCATATTCTCTTTTCTTTATTTTTGATCTTTTTCCTGCCTCTTTTTTTTAAATTAGAGAATTGACCACCAAAGGAAGATATAATCCAACAGTATCAGGTAATTTATGTTGTGATGAGAATACCTCCTGGCAAAAGCTGGTAATGGTGAAAAAATTGTACACATCAAAATTACAGGGTGTAATAATAATAATAATAATAATAATAATAATAATAATAATAATAATAATAATAATAATAATAATAAAAACATGTGGACATAAATGTTTAAATTAATAGTTCATATTGATCCACAATCCATAATGATGCTTTCTGACCCACCCTTCTTTTAATTATATAGCTTTTAGGTAGAAACCACTTCAAAATAACAGAATTTGTGATGGACTGGCAGTTTCTAGTATGTATTTAAATAAAATGCATTTGACAACAATGATGTGATATTCTGAAATGTTACTTTCTTCCATGGGGAGTTCTTATAACATAACTGTTGTCTTAATTTTAGAAAAATGTACACTGGTATGCTTTTTAATGCCTCAATGGCTGCACAGATCACAACACTGCTCCATTATGAAAGACTTCTGAAATCTGTAACATTTTTGAGCTGGACAAAACATATTGACAGGTTTTCTGCATATAACTGCAAAAATCCAGCCTGAAGTATGTGCAAATATAACCTTTATGCATTCCATTAGCCAGCATTAAAAGATAATGACAATGTTGATTAAAGAAAAAAACATTGTAAAAGCTCTATACATTTGTTTACTCAAACAGCTGTTATTTATGTGGGCAATTCTGGGTTGCAGTATATGCTTCGTATTTTAGGCATGGTTCGTTGTCACAGTCAGTGTAACAGTAAATTGGAATGTCAACTGTAGTGTGCTTCAAGTGCACTTGCTGTTATAACCATGCTATTTTTCCTCTCTTTTGCGTAAATCCATGCATAACAAACGCGGCTTTATATGCAACTTTGGTTCAGAAAAGGCAGTCTAGGCAGAGGCAGGCAGAGAAGGCAGAGAACAGACAAGTCTCGAAAGAGGTGGAGCCAAAGAGACTGTTAAAAAGAAACGCTTATTCCTGTATACTCACTGCCAGGGTGAGGAGCTGCGCGCCTGAACGGGCCCCCGACCTGCGCTGCACCAACCCCGTCCGAGCATGCACACTCTGGGATTAGGAGTTTTTTCTTTTTTTTGTTTTTTGGAAAACCGTTTGCAATCTATTTCAATATTTTATTACAGACGGAGTAGTGTCTGAACAGAAGTAGGCTGTGAACTAACCCTGACGCGCAGAGACCAAGGGCCCGAGGAGAGTTTAGCGCCGCCGCGCTGGGACTGGGACAGTGAGCGCTGCTCTAAAGGAATATGAGTTCTGGCTTTGGTCATTAGAGGAGTATTACTGCTGTACGCGCTTCGTGTCTATTCAGGTGACCGCACAGCCATATCATGCAGCATCCTTTGGAAATGGGGGCACATTACTATCCTCCAGAAATTCATCCAGACCACAGAACTCACCGCTACAGGAGTTTTATGATAGAGGAAATCCTGACTGATCGCCCAGAGCACAAAGCATCAACCCCGGCCGGGGAACTGCTCAAATTCGGAGTACAGGCTCTTCTGTCTGCCCGGCCTTTCCATAACCAGCTGGGTAAGAGAACTGCCTAGCACAGTTAATGAAAATGATTTTATTCTACCCAATAGAAAAATAATTAATGCATCATAATATAAAGTATTGTGTGTGTGTGTGTGTGTGTGTGTGTGTGTGTGTGTGTGTGTGTGTGTGTGTGTGTGTGTGTGTGTGTGTGTGTGTGTGTGTGTGTGTGTGTGTGTGTGTGTGTGTGAGCGAGAAAGAGTGAGTGAGAGCGAGCGCAAGAGAGAAAGGGAGAAGGTCAAGCAACGATAAGTTGACAAAATGAGCTGACTGGCTAGTGTGTTAGATAAATATCAGCTTTTTTTAAATCACAACTTTAAAGTGCATCAGGAAAATATTAATTTCCCTAATGGGTTTCAAGTCTTAAAATAAAAGTCTAATAATATGCTGCTCCATCGTGACGGTGCAAAATACAGACACAAATATATAGTATGTATATATATATATATATATATATATATATATATATATATATATATATATATATATATATATATATATATATATATATATATATATATGTATATATATATATATATATATATACATACATACTGTGTGTGTGTGTGTGTGTGTGTGTATATATATTTTACATTTTACAAAGACTAACTAACTAATTGTAATTCGGAGCAACGATCATCATTAGATATAGGCTAGTCCATCCACACCCTCGTTCCTATTTTGGGTTAGGGCCTAAAGATAAGTCATATGCATCAGTCAGACAAACAACCACACACCCTCGCACTCACTAATTTGGTCCATTTAGATCTCCAATTAATGTGACAGATGTTTTTGGACACTGGGGTAGCAGGAGTAGTTACTACCAGGAGACAGCAGGCAGAACGACGCACTTTGAAAGCAACAGTGTGAACCAGCCACCGTGTTGCCACGTAATATAATATGATCCATCCATCCATTCTCCACCGCTTATCCGTTCCCGGGTCGCGGGGGCAGCAGTCTCAGCAGAGATGCCCAGACTTCCTTCACCCAGCTCTTCCTCCCGGTCCCGGGTGACCGAACTCCTCACCCTATCTCTAAGGGAGCGTCCAGCCACCCTGCGGAGGAAACTCATCTCGGCCGCTTGTATCCACGATCTTGTCCTTTCGGTCACTACCCAAAGTTCATGACCATAGGTGAGGGTAGGTGCGTAGATTGACCGGTAAATCGAGAGCTTCGCTTTTCGACTCAGCTACTTCTTCACCACGACGGTCCGGTACATCGACCGCATAACTGCGGACGCTGCACCGATCCGTCTGTCAATCTCAAGATCGATCGTTCCCTCACTCGAGATATATATATATATATATATATATATATATATATATATATATATATATATATATATATATATATATATATATATATATATATATATATATGTATATACACATATATATATATATATGATATAATGTGAAAATGTAGCCCATGTATATACACACACACACACACACACACACACACACACACACACACATATATATATATATATATATATATATATATATATATATATATATATATATATATATATATATATATATATATATATATATATATATATATATATATATATATATATATATATATTTTACATCATTTTTATGGAATATATATATATATATATATATATATATATATATATATATATATATATATATATATATATATATATATTACATAAAAATGATGTAAAAAATCCTACTAGTTCAGCGTAGGCGTTGTTGTTCAAAAATACTACGTCCTTTACCAGTCATTTTTGCCGTTTACCCTTCTCCTAATATTTACGTCAATTCCAAAGGCTTGAACCTGTAACGACCGTGATACTTTGATTCGTGTGATAATAGTAATAGGCCTAATCATGACATTTGTAATACATGAATATTATAAATGATAGCTCATTATAACGTAAATGTTTAAGTCTATTTAATATCACACGTTTTAATGTCCCATTCGTATGTATGTAGGCCTATAGGCTTATATATCGATATTTTTTATTTTCTTAAAAAACAACAAACCTCCTCCAAGTAGATGGTGTGTATTGTGTCATCCAGCCAAACTGAGCATTGTAGTAGAACAGTCACTACCAGCACAAAGCTCCTCACTCCGCATCTGTCTGTGTTTCTAGTGCTAAAAGCGGAGCAGACCAGCCTCCTCAAGTTCCCCATGTCCCCCCTGTCCTGCTCCCCGCTCGGATCGCCGCTTCTGTCCGCGCCCCCGGGCCTGCAAGTGGGACCCGCGTCCCACCACCTGCCCCTGGACCTGCACCTCCGGGGGAAGCTGGAACACGGAGCCGAGGGCGGCGGGAAGACCAAGAAGGGCCGCCGGAGCAGAACCGTGTTCACCGAGCTGCAGCTCATGGGCCTGGAGAAGCGCTTTGAGAAGCAGAAGTACCTCTCTACACCCGACCGGTGCGTGATTAACAAGCCTTCTCTATTCTTCTCTTTATTATTATTATTATTATTATTATTATTATTATTATTATTATTATTATTATTATTATTATTATTATTATTTATTATTATTGTTGTTATTTATTATTATTATTATTATTATTATTATTATTATTATTATTATTATTAGTACTACTACTACTACTAATGATAATAATACTTCATGAATATATTGAAAACTTACTCCAAACATGGTGTGAACTGGCAGGAATGTCTTTACCCATATAATATTTTGAGTATAAAACAATACTGAAGTTGCTTCTATTTTACTGTTCAGATTTGAATAATACTGCTGGTAAATTGCATTTCCTATAAAATTTTAATGTTTGCAAGTCTCTTTTGAATTGTCCCAATAAAGTATGCTACATTAAGCTATTTGATGATTTGTAAGTGAAAATACAGATACCTTAATGATTCTCTTGCAGATAATAGTTAAAGTAAATCAAGGTTTTTTTCAGATTTGTATTTTAAATTAAATTATTAATGGTACCAACAAAATTGTCACTGAACTGGAGTAATATAATTAAAAATGCTATTAAGATGCAGTTTGCATTATAATTTCCCATGTTAGAATGTATTAATATACTGTATATTTGCTCAACAGAATAGATCTGGCGGAGTCTTTGGGCCTCAGTCAACTGCAAGTAAAGACATGGTACCAGAACAGACGGATGAAATGGAAAAAAATTGTAAGTTAGAATTGTTAATGCTGAAAATTAAAGTGCCATGTGTGAACAACAACTACTGTATTTCATGAGAAGGTTTAGTTCAGTTGAATAAAAGATTAACTTAATGCTAAACTACGTGGTTGACAGATGATGCATCTGTCAGAGAATTGATATATATATTTTTCCTATGTAAGAGTTCATGCATAAAATACTACAATTTAAAAAGCTATAATAACTTATAACAACAATTTTTTTTCCATATTTTGGTGTGGAAAAAGTCTTATGCATCCTTAGTCTTGTTATTTATCAACGTTAGAATAACATTCATATTGTTTTTCCAATTTCTTACAGTCAAAACAGAAGAAAAACTGTCCCTCTTAATGGAATAGAATTAATGGAATGGTTCAGTCTCCTTACAAAGAGTTAAATTAGCCGTCTTAAGTGAGGTTAGACTAAATAAGGAATTTTATTAGCCGCTTTGCGCTGGTGTGTTTTATTTCGTGTCATTTTGAGGTTGATTGCACTTTTCTATATCATTAAAGACACTGAAAATAACATGGATGGTTGATAAAACTTTGATCAAATAACTAGATGAGGGTTACTAACATTTTTTGATTTAACTTGAGTTTCTCAACCACATTGGACCTGCAGGTACTACAGGGAGGAGGATTGGAGTCCCCCACAAAGCCGAAAGGCCGCCCAAAGAAGAACTCCATCCCCAGCAGCGAGCAGCTCTCTGAGCAGGAACGATGTGCAGACACAGATCACCGGTCTGAAGCCGCTGACCTAGAAAACACCCAGGAGGAGTTACCTGGACACACATAATATGACTCGTCTTGCAGAAACTCTGGAATGCTTATTGAACTTGGAGAAGGATGTTTGCTGGACCATCTTGTGGAATCTTTCCAACCCCCCCAAACACCCACCCCACCCCTCCAGATGCAAATACTTTAACTACATAAAGACAAATCTTCCAGCAGCTGTGTGTTTTTGTTGTAGCCCACCTTGAATTCCCTCATGATGAACTTGCTGCTGTTGAAGAGAGAACTTTGCAGTAGGTCTATCTTTTATCAATTCTCACTCACCTGTTTTGCATTTCTTCTGTGTAACTATTCTATTTTAATTATTAAATATATTTTCACTTAAGCTTTTCTTCTTTTATATACTCATTTATCTATTTTTTTCTATTTTTTTGTCTAAGGACACAACAAGATTTTAATACTGTGTGAGAGCAGTCAATCATAAACAATTGTGTTAAAATGCTTTTGGTATGGATTGACTTCCTAATGTTTACACAAATTATGTTTACTTGCAATTTTTATGTTGAGCATATCCCACTCACCCCAGAGATACAGATAGAGATCAGGGAAAGGGAAATGAAACCAGAGGTTTCCTGATCTGATATTGTCCCCGTCTGACTGAGGTGGACTAGAAATAATAATAATAATAATGACTTGGATTTATATAGCGCCCTTCAAGGCACCCAGAGCGCTTTACAGAAATCATCATTCATCCATACACATTCTCTCCGGTGGTGGTAAACTACATTTGTAGCCACAGCTGCCCTGGGGCAGACTGACGGAAGCGTGGCTGCCATATCGCGCCTAACGGCCCCTCCGACCACCACCAACATTCATACACATTCATACACATTCACACGGGGCAAGGTGGGTAAGGTGTCTTGCCCAAGGACACTACGAAAACAGATGCCTATCAGTTTACTAAGACAAACAGAAGAAAACCCTCAAGTCAAGAGTTTAAAAAATGGTTGAATTTACTCCATGTGAGAAACCTGTTGCAGTTGTACCAGTGGAGCCAGTTGTACCATGAGTGAGATGAAAAGATAATTGTTTGATGGGCATAATAATTATTTATTCAAATCCGCATTTAAAATCCGTACTGATTTTTTTTTCTCAATATAATACTTTTATGCATTGCAGACATTGCAGAAATCGCAGATCACTGCGGAAATCCCACACTTCGCTAGGAATTGGTCCCAAACATTAATTTCAACGAAGCGCATTTTGTGTTTCATTTGCTCGCAGTTTAGTTCGGTAGACTCGTGTCTGAGGAGTTTCGGGACTGTTCTCACCCGCCTGTAAAAGGTAGAGACATTCAAATAACTAGAAAATCTTGAGTATACAATATTCTGAGGCCCGTGAGTGATCTGCGTTCTGGTTTACTGAAACGGTAGAAACGATTTTGATCATAAAAGGGGCGTGGGAATCCCGGTGCGTGTTTGTCCGCGCGATCCTACAATAATGTATAGAATAGGATTTGGCTTGAAATATTAATCAACCTATTGTCTAGTTGGATCCGTCGAAGTATTGTGGGCTTTTCCCCAAAACGTATCAAATGTGAACAGAAAAAAATAAATAAAATGAGTTGAATGAAGACTAGGAATGTAGCCAACAAAAGTGGAGTAAAGTGAATTTTATCAAACTGAGAATGAATGATTTAAATGGAGATGTTAGAAAACAAAACGGTTATAATAACAAGCAGCAGTGTCTGGTAATATTCAAATTTAAAGTAATCAAAATGGTAGCGGATGCCACGACATCAAATTGTTTAGTAATAATAATAATAATAATAATAATAATAATAATAATAATAATAATAATAATAATAATAATAATAATAATAATAATAATAATAATATTGACAACGATCACAATAATAACTGCCGGGGTAAACACACAAATGCATTGCAGCATGGCTTACAGGTTTGGGCTAATCATTTACCAGCTCATTTAATCACAGTACACAGTACACTTAGTTTAGAAGAATCTGAAAAAGATTTCACCAATAATTATTTTTTAGTTCAGCATATCATATTTCTTTCTGTAAATACTCATTTATTTAGCTTTACTCAAAGGTTTGTTTTGGACCCAATGACTTTAAGGAGTGGTTCCTGTGGCTTGAAAATATATGGAAGCAGGACTGGGCAGGACCAGGACAGAACCACAAGCTCAGAACTTCCCTATAAAATTAAAGGTCTAAATCTACTTGTTTAATTCTTCTTCATCTACTTGTTTAATTCTTCTTCTTCTTCTTCTTCTTCTTCTTCTTCTTCTTCTTCTTCTTCTTCTTCTTCTTCTTCTTCTTCTTCTTCTTCTTCTTCTTCTTCTTCTTCTTTTTTTAAATTATTATTATTATTATAATTATAATAATAATAATAATAATTATTATTATTATTATTATTATTATTATTATTATAATTATTATTATTATTATTATTATTATTATTATTATTATTATTATTATTATTATTATTATTATTATTATTATTATTACCACATACTCTACCAACCCCTGTCCAGCCGGCTGGTCCTGATATTCACAACCTGTTCAGCTTCTGGAATGTTGCCAAGGGAATTACAGCTGTTTGCTGCTACTTTGTTAAAAATGCATGCAGTTTTGATTAGGGTTGACATTTCATTCTAGCATTATTACGGCACAAGAATTAATGTTAAACTACTATTTCTACTACCACTACTACCACTACATGTTGGAATTATCTGTATAATAATGAGGCTGCATGTTTTTAAGTTCTACATGCATTAAATAAGCACAATATTTGTATTAGTACTAATAACCACGTGGATTACTCAAAACTAATTTACACAATTCATTTTCAGAATTCAGGAACACTATCCAGATATTTAAAATTAATCAAAATATTCTGTGTTCCTTACATAGAACAGCTTTCCTTCACTTAGTAGTTTTAGTAATTTTGTTTTATCCTTCACACATTCAAATGTATAAATAATGAATAAAATAAGACGAATAAATAAAAGAGATACATTTAGGCTTATTCACATAATCTGAATTGAGTGCTCAGACTGTAGCAGATTTTTTAACCTGGCTCTTTCACCCCTTTACAACAGGTGTAAAGTGGTAAAGTGCAATCTAGAACTGGATTTTTCTAGCCTTCTTTGCAGCAAAATCATCAATTACATCATCATATGAAACCTGTTGTTTAACCGTATGATTGATGCTGATGATGGCAAGTCAGAGAGACGCTCCTGGGACATAGTGGACCTAGAGTATGTTTTAATAATAGTAATAATAATAGTTTTAATAAGCTTCAGCTTGGAAAAACTCCTCTCTGCTTCCGCTGCTGTCACTGAAAGGATCAGACCAATTCTGAGAGCAGTTCTGTATCCCACACCTCACACAGACTCAAAGACAGAATTATGTTTCCCTCCATCTTGATCATCTCAGATCTACAACCCGCGAGTGTTTTTCACCCTCCACCACCTTCTCTGCTATTGGGCCCGCAGAGATGTCGTCACAGCGCGGCACGGTGAAATTAAAACATGTTCAGTTGGGGCAGGGAGCCGCAGCGCAGCGGCGCTCTGCGCCCTCTCTGCCGCTTTCACAGAGGGCGCAGAGCGGCGGCCGCCGCGGCTTCCCCGTTCATGTGTATGTGCTGCTGCCGCGGCTTCCACGTTCATGTGTATGTGCTGCCGCGCAAGAGCGGAGCGCTCTGCCGCCGAGCTCGGCGGCGCAAGAGGGCGCACACCGCGGCGTTGCGTCTGCTCCCTACCCGGCGGTGGGCGCACTGGAGCAATCTGCTGCTTTCTATGTGAAACATTTCTATGTGAAAGCAGCAGAGCGATTTTTTTTGAGAGCGCTCGTGCGCCCCCACGTGGATTGCGTTCAAATAACTAGAAAATCTTGAGTGTATACAATATTCTGAGGCCCGTGAATGATCTGCGTTCTGGTTTACTGAAATGGTAGAAACGATTTTGATCATAAAAGGGGCGTGGGAATCCCGGTGCGTGTTTGTCCTACAATAATGTATAGAATATGATTTGGCTTGAAATATTAATCAATTTATTGTCTCAGTTGAATCCGTCGAAGTATTGTGGGCTTTTCCCCAAAACGTATAACATGTGAACAGATAAAAATAAATAAAATGAGTTGAATGAAGACTAGGAATGTAGCCAACAAAAGTGGAGTAAAGTGAATTTTATCAAACTGAGAATGAATGATTTAAATGGAGATGTTAGAAAACAAAAAGTCAAACGGTTATAATAACAAGCAGCAGTGTCTGGTAATATTCAAATTTAAAGTAATCAAAATGGTATCTGATGCCACGAGATCAAAATTTTTAGTAATAATAATAATAATAATAATAATAATAATAATAATAATAATAATAATAATAATAATAATAATAACGACAACAATCACAATAATAACTGCCGGGGTAAACACACAAATGCATTGCAGCAGTCGCCCATATCGTCCATATGGCCCATGGCTAAAACCGGCCCTTGTCATACAAGCAAATGCCTAGTCAGTCCTTGCCCAGGATGTCAATTTTCTGTCAAGACTTAATCACATGCAGATTAAAGAGCAACATAAAGGTTAACCTAAACAACAGAACTGAGGTTGGCAAGAATGTCCTAGTACAAAGACAAGAAAAGAATACTTTTTAGAAAATGCAACAATGTGAGTGAGGGACGTTGCCTAAACTTCACAGCACAGATTAAAGCTGAAGCAGGCAGGATGATGCAGGCTTTATCCACGTGCACATTCCCTCTCCTGGACTTTGGATGGGGCGGTGTGTTGGAAGGCGATGACTTCTGACATAAATTACAATCAAGAAGAAGAGTTAGCTGCCAGGAATCTTCAGATTTTGGAATATTCATGCCATTTAATTATTAAAAAGAGTCTTTGTGGTGGTTTGATGGTATTCTGGTGCAAACAATGAGAGGTTGACCCCAATTTTCAGAGAATGTTTTTAGGGAGTCAAAAAGTCCATAGTTAGACACAGCCTAGGCTTGGGGATCTCAGTGAAGAGAGAGGCAAACAACTGCCTGACCATGCTCAAGAGAATTTCCCTACGATTAAAGGGTCTCTGATTAATCTAACATATGTGCCAAGACTATACATGCGACGTATGATCCCAATTAGCCTGAAACCAAACTCTGTGCAGGCCCAGCTCCACATTAGCTCTGCCATTCTTCTTTGTTTTCATTGGACGCTCTCTGACAACATGCCTGTTACACATTAGATATGTAAAAATAATTCTAAGTGAATGATGTTGTTATTAAGGAGAATGTATGCTTTCATTGTTCTATATGGCTTTGATGGAAATGCAAGTGGGAGAACAGATGGTACAAGTGAAGGGTAACATTTCTGAGACAGATAGCATGACTAGTCTTGTAAAAGGGTTTTTTAACTACAGGCCTGCAATTTCTCATAAGGCATAATATTCTAAATATGAAATTAACCCAGCGAAAAGTGAAGTCATTGTCCTTTAAAAATGCAAAGGTCAGTTCATGTAAATTACATATTAAATATTAAACGTCATGTATAAATGCAAATGATCACTTGCCATAAGACTGAAATAATTCGGGGTTTCAAGTCCTCAGCTTTAAAAACATCAAAAGATTTCTGCCACAAACTACATTGAAAGTAAATGGAATTTCTTTTTAGCTGCTAAACTGGGAGAAGTATTCAGGTCAACTTAAAAGCTATTTTAGTTTTGTAATACCACTTACAATATCTATGGCATGCAGGAGTTTAAAACCTTAAGCCCCAGACAATGAAATAAAGATGAAAAATAAGATAACACTGAAAATTTTGAAAACAAAAAGATGTTAAACAATGCTCAAAGTGGAAAATGATTTACAATGCATCCTGCTTTGATATAATATTACATTTGTAAAGCACTTTTCATAAAATAAATCTCATAGTTCTATACTTAAGAAGGTGTGTGTTGTACATTCAGTTAAATGTTATACTCTATTTTTACATTGAGAAAAAGGTATCAAGCAAGATTTTCAAAGAAATGCTACATAAACTCCAAATTTGTAATCAACCCCTTTTACATAAATATTACGAGTTCATTGTTTGAAGTTAATGTATGTGAGAAGTGAGAAGTGAGTGCAGATCAAATCTTTTTTGTAGATACTATGAGCTTGCAATATCAAAGCTCAGGTCAAAACAAGAACAAGAATAAAAACAAAAAAACATAGCTATATTGATTCAAATCTGTTTTTTGCCATGATTTTAACTGTCATTGGATCTTTCACATCTTACCCATGGAAATAAATATTTCAATGCTTATCATTTATGCATTTTGAAAACTCAGTTTTTAAAGCAAGTTTCCGTTGATTTTAAGACCAGCTTTTTGTTGCACGTTAGTTTCACTTTTCCAATAAAACTAATTTAATGCAGCAACAGTTTGTAGAGCAATACCTGTAAAAGAAAAAGAATGATTGTAGTCGTGAATGTAGTCGGAAATGACTAACAAAGCACTTCCATTGTTCAAGGAAACCACTTATCCACACTTTATTTGAGTTTGACTCTTTCATTGTGAAGTCTCATGAGATGACATACTTTATACTTCGAAACAGTTTTCTCAATATCCACAGGTCAACTAGTAGGAAAAAGTGGATATCTTGGATTTTATATGGATGTTTTTTTGCTATACATTTGTTAGCTGTATCCAATGCATACGCTACTTATATCCTGTATAAATGGTGTTCCAAGATAAATGTTTTAAGGGCAGCTGTTTCTGCTATATGGATTCTTTAAATTGCACGAGGTTTAACTTTTTATTTATTTGTACTTAATACTTACTCATAAGTTTTTTTTTGTTTTTTAAATAATGCAAGTCAAGACGGGTGATGGTCAGCACGATGGCTTGATGGTTAAAACAGTTGCCTGACAGCAAGAGGTTTCATAGTTTGAATCGTGGCAAAAGCATTACTATATAAGATTTTCATGTTACCCCCGGGCTTGTGGGTTTTCAATATGTACTTTAGTGTGTTCTCATAGTCCAAAACACACATATTTTAATTGGTGATTCTAAATTGCCCATAGTATTGTGTGTGTGTGTGGTTGTTTGCCTATATGTGGAGCGTTAGTATGGACGTGTCTGGCCTTCTGCCTGAAGAGAGCTGGGAGAGACTCCAGCAGATCCTGGGATCCTAAAATAGGGTATACATTTAGGATAGAATTGTGTGACAGATCGGTAGAACAATAGAACATTCATGTTATAGGAAGCTGAGACAGAATTATACTTTATCTTTTAAGCACACACTAAACTTTTTTTTACATTAATAAGAACTCAAAAAAAATAAAAAGATTTCACAGAATGTGGATAAGAGGCCAGCTAATTAAATTCCTCATAAGTTATGATATGGTACCATTTACAAACTCTTTCCCCAGTATAATGCTGATTTACATTCAGCTGTTATGGTGTAAAATGATTTATGTATTGTAAATAAAATAAAAAATTTGATGATTATTTTCATTCATTATTCTAATCACTTATCCTGCTAATCAGCTGCAGTCCACTTTAACACGTGTTCACAAACCCCTTAGGTTTACAACATGGCACAGTGTGACTCATTTATTAAAAGACTGGTTTGTCAGCACACAAGAGAAGCTTTTTGCCATATTCGTGAGACAGTGAGTCATTTTTCTCAGGAGATAATGTACTTTATATCCTCCGATATGTATATATATATATATATATATATATATATATATATATGGGCAATTTAGAGGGCAATTTAGAGCAATGAAACTCATATGATTGACCCTGCACTAGAAAGAAACTATGGATCTGACATGGCTATAATCAAGATTTCTGGCCCCAGTACTACAAGATCCCACAAGAACTGGTTTTTGAAGAATAAAAAGATTCAAAATTGTTCAAAATCTGAACAAAAAATAAACAAAACAATCATATAACCCAATATCCAACAATTGTTTTTAGTTTTACAGACGTGTGTTGTTGGTCCAATCTGTTCATTAGAATTGATTGCAGTCTGTTGGAATATTCAGTGTGGATTAAAATAGCAGAGGGCCTTGGGAGCTTGTTGTCTCCCAGATGTGCCTCATATGGTTCTGGAATCTCTGGAGAAATTTTCTTGCTGGCCTTAAGTGGATTTCAGTAAAAGCAATCAGAAACTCCTGACGCAGGAACTGTAAGTAATTCTGTGATGGCCTTGGAGACGGTAACAACATCTGACAGTTCTAATCACCATAGGACAGACATGATTAGTGGCAAAGAGCAGAAAAGATTCCTCATCCTAGATGTAAAAGATGTGTATGTAAAACATGTTGGGCATATTTGAATTCAAATTAAGCAACAAAGCCTCCTGCTAGGGATTCAACTTGAATGATCTGTGCAAGGAATGTAAGAAAACTGTTCTAAGTAGTAGTAGTTTTCATTTACCAAAACACAAAATAATGACCTTCTTAATCCAGCACTGCTTAAACAAAAACAGCACAATGTAAAATTTTAAACATTTGTTCATACTTCATGTTGCCAGTCCATTGAGGCCAGATATAGACTAACAATCACACATGCATTTCAACCTAACATACATGTTTTTGGACTGTGGAAGGAAGCCAGAGAACCTTGAGACAAAGCATGTGGAAAACATTCAATGGAGAGAAGAAGGAACCTAAACAATGGATGCTACCTTCTTTTTTTTTTTAATAACCATACACCACAGTCATAGCGATTGAAATTAAAAGAAACCCCCCGCCGGACCCCTATATTGGTGTAATATGGCAGCAAGACCTAAACTGACTCGTCGGTCCATCCATTGTTTTTTTCATGTTCTCTCTAACTGCATAAAATGTAGTTGCAGCAAAATTTCCCTGGTCCAAATGCTTAAATGGTTTGTGGTCACATGATTTAACATAATTTCCTGCTTTTAGAATACCCAATCAGCAGAGACCACACAGCAGGCAGCCCATCTAGGTCGAAACACCGACCTCTCCTACTTCTGGGCCCTTTTTTGGCCCCGTAAAGGTTCCTGAAGGCCACATTACAGGGCTGTTCCTGGGAATGGAAACACGCGCTAATGGCCAGGCCCCGAAAAATCTACCCAGAGCTCCCACTCCTGGGGAGCCAATTCAGATAGCGATGTTGTGCAACAAGTAGTGCTGTTCAGTTATCAAGAGTTATAAATAATTGTCCTTCAACAATTATTCATAATTAATAAAGTAGATTACTTATCAAATTGAATTATTCAAAATTACTTAATCAACGGGGCACCACCTGGGCTCTAACCAGGAAAATGATAACTTTAACAGCAGAATCAGTCTCAAGATTCATTATTCTATAGAATACAATTGAAGGATTAAATCCGAACACAGGCTCCGGCAACCAAAATTAGCGGCAAACTTGCCTCAAAATAAACAAGGACGACTTCTTTCAATCAGAATTTATTTACATCAGTGTCAAGCAGATGGTAAAACAACACTTCGGATACATTCTGATGGCTCAATTACATACCGTATTGTCCCGAATATAAGACGACCCCAATTATAAGACGACCCCCTCTTTTTCAAGACTCAAGTTTGAAGAAAGACTTTTTGAACACCAAATTCTATTTTTATACAGAAAATAATTACAGTACATCTGAAACAAATGATTATAACAATATATTCGAGAGAAAAAACATGTTATTTTGACTGTTTGAAATCATTATCTTGAAGTTTGCATCATAACTTCTCCTCAGCTACCGGTTTAACTGCCGAACTTCCACCCACTTTTCTCCAGATTGTCGCTACGTTTCTCCACTTTCTGTTATCTCTTCTCTTATTTTCTTCTCTTTTCTTTCTTATAATATTTTTTATTTTTCTTCTTCGTGACAGGGGTTCGCTTTGGCCTGGGGAGTTAAATTCAGCATTCACTTTAAAGATATCTGGCGCCATCTAGTGTTGTGAATCGGTATAACGTCTAGACCCCGAATGTAAGACGACCCCCACTTTTTCTTATTGTCTTATTTCAATGCAAAAAACACCTTCTTATATTCAGGCCAATACGGTAAACAGGGACAAGAAATCACACAATGCAAATCTTCCGATCACATGTATGTGTATGCGTGCGTGCGTGCGTGCGTGCGTGCGTGCGTGCGTGCGTGCGTGCGTGCGTGCGTGCGTGCGTGCGTGCGTGCGTGCGTGCGTGCGTGCGTGCGTGCGTTAAATAATTCCTCGCTACCAGAAACCCAAGACCTTCTGATGTTTCCCACATAGAAATGCACCACTGTGCGCTCTGGTCATTCAACTGGGAAATGGAGAAGGGCTTTGTTTTCTGTTGTGGAGGAACATGTCATCACGATCAGCAATATGGATGCAGCAGTAGACAAACAAGAATCTTTTTTTTATCCCCCCAATGAGTTTGTAAAACGCAGCTAGTCTAGTATTCTGTATGAGAATCGCATCCAGTTTGCAATTTAGTTCACACAGCGCGGAGTCTGAGTGTTGACAGCACAACATATTCCATCACACAGGGCAAGCAGCAGTGAAATAGCCAGAATAGCTGCCAACGTTTTCCAATTTTTTTTTGATATGCCAGTTTACCGCCAACTCCAAAAAGTAAAAATCCTGTAATCAGAAATCCAATTATGTAGACATCTTCAACATCCTCGACTGACGGTATGGACAGAAACATGATCCTCCACTTCTGTCCATCATGTATCCAGCTGCATGGAGCAAGAGGGCTCTCCTCTGCCCTGTCTTCTTGTCGAGAAGATTTGGTCAGTTGCGTTGAGAGACCAGTTGACCAGGGGTCCGTTTCACAAAGCAGGTTTAGTGAAAACTCTGAGTCTGTTAACCCTGAAATGAGAGAAACTCTGAGTTTTCCGTTTCACAAAGGGAGGTAACTCAAACCAGAGAAAGAGAGGTAACTCTAGCCTGTTTCACAAAGAGAGGTAACTTAAGCTCTCGGTCAGTTACCGTAGTAACAGACTCTCTGAACCTAACCTGGTCAGTTACCGTAGTAACAGACGCTCTGAACCTAACCTGGTCAGTTACCGTAGTAACAGACTCTCTGAACCTAACCTGGTCGGTTACCGTAGTAACAGACTCTCTGAACCTAACCTGGTCAGTTACCGTAGTAACACACTCTCTGAACCTAACCTGGTCAGTTACCGTAGTAACAGACTCTCTGAACCTAACCTGGTCAGTTACCGTAGTAACAGACTCTCTGAACCTGGTCAGTTACCGTAGTAACAGACTCTCTGAATCTAACCTGGTCAGTTACCGTAGTAACAGACTCTCTGAACCTAACCTGGTCGGTTACCGTAGTAACAGACTCTCTGAACCTAACCTGGTCAGTTACCGTAGTAACGGACTCTCTGAACCTGGTCAGTTACCGTAGTAACAGACTCTCTGAACCTAACCTGGTCGGTTACCGTAGTAACAGACTCTCTGAATCTAACCTGGTCAGTTACCGTAGTAACAGACTCTCTGAACCTAACCTGGTCAGTTACCGTAGTAACAGACTCTCTGAACCTAACCTGGTCAGTTACCGTAGTAACAGACTCTCTGAACCTAACCTTGTCAGTTACCGTAGTAACAGACTCTATGAACCTAACCTGGTCAGTTACCGTAGTAAAAGACTCTCTGAATCTAACCTGGTCAGTTACCGTAGTAACAGACTCTCTGAACCTAACCTGGTCAGTTACCGTAGTAACAGACTCTCTGAATCTAACCTGGTCAGTTACCGTAGTAACAGACTCTCTGAACCTAACCTGGTCAGTAACCGTAGTAACAGACTCTCTGAACCTAACCTGGTCAGTAACCGTAGTAACAGACTCTCTGAATCTAACCTGGTCGGGACCAGATGGTTATCAGACCGCGTAATACATGCATATTACATAGTCTCATTACAGGCAAAGCAATATGTTAATCCTTTATTTGTTATAATTTTGATGATTGAATTGTTTAATGATTTCACAATATATTCAAATTTTTTGAGATTTTTTATTTGGGGTTTTCATAAATTGTGTCATAATCATTGAAATTATAACAAATAAAGGCTTGAAATATCTCACTTTGCATGTAGTGGGAAATAATATTTGTTTCACCTTAAGTTGAATTTACCACGAATTAAGTTTTGCAATATATTCACATTTTCCGACCTCCACATGTATATTATTACATAAATAAATAAGAGCATAATATGTGTCTGTATTGGTTCAATACGGAACGCAACTTTTAATTCCCAATTACGGAACAATTCCGTATTTCAAGGGACGGGTGGCAAGCCTACATAAACCTGTCCAAGCCATAAAAGGAGTTCCACAGGATTGCAGGTGAATGATGTAGAGATCTGTTACAGTAAATTAATTTTATATTATATTCTGTGCTGCGTGTTACTTTTTTTTCGAAAAACATGTTCAAATTCGCCGTATGCGCGCATTAAAATCTCTAATTCCATTCGGGTGAAAAAGGACACGGGGTGAAGTATGTGGATCTGTGGATCTTCAGATGCAAACTAATGTTTCCTCAAAGGGATTTTGTAAATTGAAATGTTAAATAAAGTTAAAAAAAAAAAAAAAAAAAAAAGTAGGTGGATCTTTTGTTGTCGCCAGTTGCCATGGTGGATCTTCGAATCGGGGCTCAATTGATGCTGGCTTTTTATAGTTGTGGCGCACGCGTTTAACTCCAGGTGAAACTACTTAGAGTTGAGTAAATTACCTCAAATCCGCTGTTCTGGAACTGAAAAACTCAGAGTTTCCGATCTCAGAGTAGATCAACGAGTTCAGGATTAGACTCAGAGTTTGTTAAACCTGCTTTGTGAAACGGACCCCAGATCCATGGTTTGAAACATTTCGGAGGATATGAAAAGAGAAACTCCAAAATAGATTGACAAGACAGCACCAGACCGAGAGCAGCAACAGGGCAGATAGGGAGGGTGCAGGAGAAGAAAAGTGTCTGCCTTCACCGAGAGCAAGAAAAGATATACAATTAGAGAAGAGCTTATATGGCTCTGTCCAGGTTTGCTAGTATAACTGTCTCCTGGAATCTCCTCCATGCTCTTGAGACTGTGCTGGGAGATAAAGCAATCCTTCCAGAATTAGCATGTACCATGTAGCATGAACCATCCCAGATTAGTTGAGCAGCCTGTATAACTCTGTAGGATCAAGGGTTTGTCTCTAGTTACCAGTAGTGACAGTCGCCGCAACCAAATGCAAAACTCCACTTGTAAAACATTTCTGTTTCAGGGGTAGTCCCATCATTGCCTCTCTAATGGCTCTCTGCGCTTCTACTCGCCACGCCCCGTCTTGCACTTCTCCACTACGGGCCGAGGCGGGTGGAGCCGTGCCGAGTAGATACTTTTCTGTATCTATTCTGCCGAGGTTCTGAGCTGCTGAGTCGGCCCTGGATCTGACGTCATCACAATACACGCCACTGATTGGTCGGGGGGCGGAGCCGTCAGACGTTTGAATCAGGAGGTGGGAGTCAGTGCGAGAGCAGCCCGTGGCTTCCTCATTTTATCCGACAGGCAACGGCAGCAAAAGTCTGTTTGGTGATCCAACTGTGAGGTGCAGATGTTCATAAACCTGGTGCTGAGGAGAGAATTAAAAGGGGATGTAGACGGGCGATAAGGAACGACCAGATCTACCAGGCGCTCGGTCACTTCCCAGCCGCTCTCGGCTCTCAGCTGAAGGCTGATTTATGGTTCCGCGTTACACCAACACAGAGCCTACGGCGTAGGATACGCAGCGACGCGCACCGTAACGCGGAACCATAATTCAGGCTTTATTTCTCATCAGCGCCGACGAACAAAATAAAATAAAAGAAGCGTTGAAGCTTCTTTCACTCTCATTTTTTTAACTTGATATCAAACACAAGCCACGGAATCCAGCAGCACATCTATCATCTCCTCCAGGTTCTACATCTTCAGTGTTGTCGTCTTCTTCGTTTAGATCACACAATCAAATACGTCACAGCAGCTTCACTCCAACCTCCTACTTCTGATCTGGGTGTTGAAAATAAACGAGGGCAAGTCGTGTCGGACTGAGTAGGTACTAGTGTAAAAGCGCCATATCGCCATATTAACCTGTTAATTTCTTTAACACCAAAATAGGTGAAACTGATTAACAACTCCCAATGCTACTTATTTAATTAGATAAATATTCCAGTTTAATTCACTTGATGCTATATTCTGATTAAAAGTGTTTCTTTAATTTTTGCAAGTGTATAAAAAAATGGCAAAGTGAAATTAACATGCAGCCGAACTGGTAGAATGGTAACACTTATCAGTTCATACATATTATGAGATGCTTGCTTAATACATACTGTTTTATGTCCACAACATAGGGGTTGCAAACGATCAGAGGTCATACACCCCCTGGGTCTTCTTATATTCTTGACCTTGAAGTGTGGAGTCACTGAGCAAAATGGAAAACACTTTGTGACAGTGGATTTCATGAATACCACACCAGAGGCCACTGCAAGGAAAAAAGGAACATTTGTTAATAAACAAAATGTCCTTAGCAGACACCAGAAAAGTTTTGTGGTTAATGGCAGGAGAATTGTGGGCACAATTCTGACATCTGACTAGAACACCTTATTTCGTGGGTAAGTTGTTAATGTTTGCAATAACACATAATCTCCATAATCTGGTTATGAAGAATGTGGTTGGACATGACATAAAACTAGTCATTAAAAGTCAATATAGCTAATTGATATGCAATTTTAACTGATAGGACCAAAGAATAGACCTTTCACAAACCAGTGTCACACAAATGTTCATTTGTGGTACTTTTGCATTAGTACTTACTTGGCCCTACACGGCTCGTCACGCCTCTACCCGTTTTGTCCCCGTTTGTTTTTCCACAGCCAGGTGAGAAGTGGGCAGGTTGGGGTGAAGCTGCTGTGACGTACTCGATTGCGCAACCGCTTTGTTCATGTCGGCGCTGATCAGAAATCAGCTGGAGCCGCGAGCGGCTGAGATTAAAACAGCCTGTCTACATCCCTTTTTTAATTCTCTCCTCAGCCACCAGGTTTATGAACATCTGCACCTCAGAGTTGGATCACCAAACAGACGTTTTGCGCTTTATAATAAAATCGCCGCGAGTCGCGCTCGCGCTGACTCCCGCTCGCGCTGACTCCCGCTGACTCCCGCTGACTCCCGCTGACTCCCGCTGACTCCCGCTGACTCCCGCTGACTCCCGCTGACTCCCGCTGACTCCCGCTGACTCCCGCTGACTCCCGCTGACTCCCGCTTCCTGATTCAAACGTCTGACGGCCCTGCCCCGACCAATCAGTGGCACGGAGGGTGATGACAGCCCCGCCCCCGACCAATCAGTGGCGTGGAGGGTGGTGACGTCAGAAATAGTCCCGGCTCAGCCCGGATAGAACCTCGCCAGAATGGTTACAGAAATAGTATCGGCTTGGAGCGGCTCTACCCGTCTCAGCCCTAGTGCAAAAGCGCAAAACGGGGCAGTGGCGGGTAGAACCGAGGTGAAGCAGGACTAGTGCAAAAGGGCCATTGGACATGCATTATGGTTGCTATATCAGGCACCGTGGGCTTTCCAAAAAATTCTATTCATTACAAAATTTGAAAAAGTTTTAATTTAAAGCTTAATAAAATACTTGTCATAATGGTGTCTTAGCATATAAAACTAATACAAAAAAAGAGAAAAGAAAAGTTAAAGAAAAACCCCAAATCAGAAAGTTTGGTCTAGTCTCAGGTCACGGGTCCTCCAAGAGGATTATGGCCCAAAACATACGGCTAAAAACACATGGCTAAAAAGTGAACTGAAGTGGCCCCATATTAGCTCTCATCTTAATATTTTTTTCTAAAACCTGCACTCTGGACAAGGCACCTGGAGACTGCTGGACCAGTTTGCTAACGAGTAGTGAGTTAAAAATACTTGTCTATGTGTAGAAGTCTCATTGAGCATTACAAAAATCACTTGATTGCAATGATTGCTAAAAAGGTTTGGCTACAAAATATTAAGTTGAGGGTCTCTTTTTTCTTAAGTATGAGTAAATTATCATTCACTATTACTTTGTCAATTTTAAGTTACGGAGTGACTATTTGCACCAGGGTACAAATAGCAGCCCCCACCAGCTGAGCTATTCACACCCTGTTGACATATGAGAACAAATGCGTTGCCCATGTTTATGTGCACCAACGTGTCTGCAACAGAAGGTGCTTTTTCACCCATGTGCACCACTCTAAAACTGGAACCATGTCAAACAATAGAGCCAGGCAAACGTCTGCTCTCACACTTTTGTATAAACAATTTTTGCTCTTATGTCATTGTAAGATATTTTGAAGAGATTAAATGAAGTTTATCAAAAGTGGCGTGAATACCTGTCAATTACTGTTGAGCTGATGGATTTTTTTTTTTCTATAAATAATTTTTTTACATTTTTTTTTCTAATAATACATGGGTGCAAATAGCATACATTGATATTGGTAGCAGGGTGTGAATAGCCTACGCATCAGTACTTGCTCCCGGGTGTAAATAGCCTAAGTTATTTCAGTGACCACCGTGAGTTTTTCTTTGTAATGGAAGGCTACCAACAACACACACACACACACACACACACACACACACACACACACACACACACACACACACACACACACACACACACACACACACACACACACACACACACACACACACACACACACACACACACTCATACACATGTGCACACACTCACCCCCCCCCCCACACACACACACACACACACACACACACACACACACAGAGTAAGTGGACTGGTGACATGGCTTAGCACTAACGATTGTGGTGAGGAAAAAACTACCTATGGGTGGCCGTCCACACTGAGAGGCATCACCGACCATGACCACAAGGAGCATCGCCACAGAGACCCCCCCAACCCGGACAGACCAGGGCAGACCCCACACAGAAGGTGGAGTCAGCTACCCAGGCCTGAGGGACCCCCATGATGACACCCCCGTGGGCAGAGCAGGCACACCTCCCAGTATGGAGGACCCCCCTGAGGAAACACTGGAGCTAAAAACTAAAAGATTAAAAGAAAGTAAAAAAAATGCCTAAAGGTGTAAAATTTTAGAGAAATCGATACAAAACTAAATAAATAAACACAATAAATAGATGAAAAGACTAGGTAAATGAGATCAGATAAAAGCCAAACTAAAGAGGTGTTTTTACTTTTATTTTACTATGTTACTACAAGAACATTCAATTCAATTCAATTCAATTCAATTTTATTTATATAGCGTCTAATACAACAGAGTTGTCTCTAGACGCTTTCCAGAGACCCATACCCAGAACATGACCCCGAGCAGTTATTACATAAACAATGGCAGGTAAAAACTCCCATAGTGGGAGAAAAACCTTAAGCCAAACAGTGGCAAGGAAAAACTCCCCTTCAACTCCCAACATCATGGTCATCTGTGATTTTCACACAACAAAAAACACATTTTGTCCATCATAAAAGACCACAGGTCAAGGCAGGCAACTATTAACTCAAATTTGTCTTTGTTATTGTCTTGAACTACATAGTTTTGGGCAATCGCGAAGGCAACAGATTTAACAAATGTAAAGCAGAGTGAGTCAAGACTCGTTCCAACAATTATACAGATCTTAAATATGTTAAAAGCAGTTGCACAGATTTGTTTGGACAATGTGAACAATTCCTCAAACCCAAATGTTTACAGCAGAAAAACATCTTTGCACTAGGTACACTAGAATAGGTGGATGAACTATGAAAGCGCCTTGCATCAATTTAGCCAGTTGATATTCAACTTGGATGGTGTACTGTACTCTTGTCATCAAATGACATAACTAAGGCCAACTCTAATGTATTTCTATGTTTCTTTATTCAGTGTTATTTTAAGCATTGTTGAATCTAATGATGAGATGTCCAGCTGGCAGATTACTAACAGCCCCCAACCTAAACACACTGACAACATGCAGGTGTTCACCGCCTCTTCTGGCATTGTGGTGGAAAACATTCAATTGGAGCAGGGTTCCTTTATAGCTTTTAAATTGAGGCACAGGTCAAGGGGTCCCATCTAAGCCCCTGATCAATAGTGTAACTCTACCCGTCAGGCTACTTCTGTCTGGAACAGAGAAATTTAGAGGTGTAAACCATTCATTGAGTGATAACACTCCTCTCACACTCCTTGCACCTCAAAGGAAGGCTCTGATGGATGGCAACTTAAGATTGCTCTTGTTGGATGTTTGTTTATAAAAAAAGGCCATTACCCAGAACTTTTTGCCAGAACTCCCCTTTTAGAGAGTGAAAGAAGTTGACTTTGAAAGTCAGAGCAATTTCAAACCCAGGACCGTTTTCACACAATGCGTTAGCAATGCGAGAAAGGTTAAGTAATGCAAAGATTTCCATTCTGGTCTTTCTAAATGACAAAACTGTGATTCAATACAGTTGAACAATCCATCCATCCATCCATCCATTGTCCACCGCATTATCCACCGCATTTTGTGATAAGAATTTTCAATTTTTGATCATGTTGTACTTTCATCTTTGTGCATCATAGACCAGAAATCTTCAAATCTGCAAAGAGCAAGACTGGCCATTCTATATCAATTGTAGCAACATCAGTAATTAACTATAGCTACCTATCCATCCATCCATCCATCCATCCATCCATCCATCCATCCATTCATTGTCTTCCACTTATTTGGAACTGGGACGCGGGGGCACCGGAGAGGGGGGGGGGTTCCGAGGAGTTCCCAGGCCCCCAGGGAGATCTCCAGCATGTCCTGGGTCTTCCCCGGGTGGGACATGCCTGGAACACCTCTCTAGGGAGGAGGGACATGCCTGGAACACCTCTCTAGGGAGCAGGGACATGCCTGGGACACCTCTCTAGGGAAGCCTCCAGGAGGCATTCAATACAGGTGCGCAAGCCAACTCCGCTGAGAGCAGCGAAAGAGCAGCGGCTTTAGTTCAATTTTTTCCAATTCAATTCAGTTCAATTCAATTTTATCTATATAGTGTCTATTACAACAGAAGTTGTCTCTAGGATCTTTCCAGAGACCCAGAACATGAACATAAACCCCTGAGCAATTATTACATAAACAATGGCTGGTAAAAACTCCACTAGTGGGAGAAAAGCCTTAAGCCAAACAGTGGCAAGAAAAACTCCCCTTTAGGAGGGAAGAAACCTGGACCAGGACCTGGATCATAAGGGGGTAGAAACCTGGACCAGGACCTGGATCATAAGGGGGGAAGAAACCTGGACCTGGACCTGGATCATAAGGGGGGACCCTCCTGCCGGAGGCCAGCTGGGCAGAGCAGGAAAAGAGAGAACAGACAGAGAGAATGATGAACAGAGAAAGTAGAGACACAGACACAATGGCTATCATACCCCTTTTACACCAAGCTGGTTCCAGGGCTGGTGCTAGTGCTGGTGCTAGAGCCGGTTCGCGGTTGGTTCTAAGTAAGAACCGTTTGCTTTTACACAAGCTGGTGCTGGCCAGAGAGCCACGTCATCACGTTACGGTATACGTCACCACCACTCCCCCTCGTTTCCATCCCTACCCTGATCAGGAAGCTGAGAGCCAAAAGCTGTTTTAATTTCAGCTGTAGCGCTGTTAATATGGCACTTTATTAAGTTTTAATATTTTTTTCAGGCTTAAAAGTAACCTTTAAGATCCCCTACCTGGGCTCAGTTTATCCAAATAACGCCTGTTAAGAAATTTGACTCGAGAGCACAGCAGGGGCAGCCTCGCGTCCAAGCCAACGGGGAAGCGTCCCAGGGCTGGAACGCTTCCACGCGGGCTCGGACGCGAGGCTGCCGCTCCATCGGCGGGCACGGAGCCCGCCAATGTTACTGTTGATGGATTGTAGTGTAGACCACTGCTGCTTCTGTTTTACATCCATTATTAAATAAATGGATGTAATAATAAAAGAGTCTGCTAACTTAACCGCCGTCTTCAACGCTCCGTTGTTTAAAAACGGCGCTCTTCCGTGTTTATTCTGCTTTGGTTGTTCAGTAACACCGTCCCCAGCCCCCCCCCACCCCCCGACGTAAAGCGGTTCTAGACCTGGCCCAGCAAAGACCTGGGGCTGGTGTAGCACCAGTTTTGAGAGCCAGGACCCGGTGCTTAGGCTGTGTAAAACCAAAGAACTGGTGCTAAGTCTGGCTCTAGCCCAGAACCAGCCCTGGAACCAGCTTGGTGTAAAAGGGGTATCAGAGATCAAAGGGGGGGGGGGGGGGGGACTGCAGGTCTTAGGTGAGCAATGGTCCTTGTTGTTCTTCTATTCGATTGGCTTGTGAACGGCTCTTAAAGGGAAAGTTCGGCTTTTTACAACCTGGACCTTATTTCTGGCATTTTTTATGGTTGTATACTCACCCAGGTAAGTTTGGTGTCATTTGGAGTCCTTCGGAAGATATTAGGGGTTTTTTTGCGAGCCGCTTCTCCATATAACGGTAGTGAACGGGGACACAGACGATGCAGCGTCTAAATAACACATGATTGCCGCGAAACTCTTCATTTCTTTTATGAATCACTAGATCTGCTTCCAGGACCTGTTGTCTTCATCCGGGGCTGTCTGTGTAACAAATAAATCAGTTTGTAAACAAGACCTCTGAACTCATGACGTCATCTCTGTGCGCGCATCCCAGACACCGCTCTGTGTACAGCTGGAGTTTGCTACTGTTAGTTTACTGTTAGTTATTTGAAACATGTCTGAATATTTGTCAAATTCTGAGGTTGTGGACGACGACTTTGAATATGATGGACGTCCTTACCGTTTTGAGCCAGAGTATACGGCTGAAGAGCTCACTGAACGGAGGACAGAGTGCGCGCACAGAGATGACGTCAAAGTTAATGAAACAACATTTGGAATAAAGTTCTGGGGCCTCATTTATAAAAGAGTGTGTAGGATTCATACTAAAAGTGTACGTGCGCTCAAAAGCCGAAAATAGCGTGCGCACAAAAAAATCCTGATTTATAAAACCGTGTGCACGCACATCTGAGTTTGAGTTTGAGTTTAGAGTTTATTTTCAAATAATTAAAAAACACAAATACAGATAATAATCAATCAATTGAGGTTTGTAAAATGGGACTCCCCAGAAGCTACTGTAGCTTATAAATAGGAGCCCAGTCACACAGCAAAACTACTATAAATTACACATATAATACATATACATATAATAACCTTATAACCTAAAAAAGAAAAAACACACAATAAAACCCTGAGACCTCCTCAGACTTCCTAGATACAAAGATATTCTTATAAAAATAATACATCAGGTATTGGTACATACAAAATTTAATAAGAGACATAATTTGATAACAATTTTTGTTTTAGTCTCTTTTTAAAAATTGAGAGAGATCCAGACTCTTTTATAGCACTGTCAATCTCATTCCAAATTTTTGGACCTTTGCAGGTTACACTGAAACTTCTACATTTCAATTTCCTTTTCTGAAACCTTTTCTTGAACCTGCACGCAATGTTCTCTTTATAAATCAGTCCAGCTGGAAGGTTGCGCAGGTGAATTCACCTCATATCCCGCCCTCTACACACCCACTTTCTACCATGAATGGTCAATGCAAACTACGTCATGACTGTATTTGCATATGAATGAGCCTGCTGAGCATGCAGTTTCCTGTTTCCTGCACTGCTGTGCGTCAGGATGAATGAGACATGTGTCGAGCCACCGGGCCACTAAATCTTCAAAATGTTCATGCGCTAGGATCAAAGTTTGTATAGAGATACACACATTTTCCTGTTAAGTTTTTTTTAATAAATCCCAACCTTTGCGTAGAAGGTGCGTGTGCATCTTTCAAGCCCTGTTTTGTGCGCATGCAAGCTTTATAAATGAGGCCCCTGATACTTAAAATATACATAAGCAGACAACTAACTAAACATGTGTGTGTGTGTGTCACGATGGCTGTCCATAGACGTGGTGTGGCAAAAGAAAGATAGCTGACGAAGGCACGTGGAGTCTCGCATGATTCAAAATGGTGGACGAGATGTCATCTCATCCAGTGAGAACAAAAGAATTCTGATGCAGGGGCACGGTGGCGCTGCTCGTAGTGCAGCCGTCTCACAGCTAGAAGGTCCTGGGTTCAACCCGGGAGTGGGCCAGCAGGGGAGCCAGAGGGCTGGGGAGGATCTAGCCGGAATAACGTGATCCTTCTACGCGCTACGTCTAGCCAGAGAAACCCCACCCTGTCTGGTGAAAAGAAGCGTTCACTCCTCAAGTTGGTCATCCGGCTGCTGCTTCCACATGCCTGCGTGGATGCCTGCTGTGTGCTTGCTGCCCCCCCTGACCACCCCAGTCTGGCCTTTGGCAGGAGGGTCCCCCCTTATGAGCCTGGTCCTGGTCCAGGTTTCTTCCCTCCTAAAGGGGAGTTTTTCTTGCCACTGTTTGGCTTAAGGCTTCTCTCCCACTAGGGGAGTTTTTACCTGCCATTGTTTATGTTTATGTTCTGGATCTCTGGAAAGATCCTAGAGACAACTTCTGTTGTAATAGACGCTCTATAAATAAAATTGAATTGAACTGAATTGAATTGGAAAAAATGGAACTAAAGCCGCTGCTCTTTCACATTAAGAGGAGTCAGCGGAGTTGGCTTGCGCACCTGTATTGAATGCCTCCTGGAGGCTTCCCTAGAGAGGTGTCCCAGGCATGTCCCTGCTCCCTAGAGAGGGGGGCTTGCCTGCCTGGCTGGCTGATGAAATGCATAACTGATGCTGCTACAATTTATAAAAAAACTGGCAGGAAGGTCCACCCCCTACAGACAAAATTCAGAAAATTAAACAGTCACTCAGTGTTTCTATGGTAGACACTGGATATGTGCCACCTCTGTGTCTAATGAGAGAAACCATAACACATTCCACCACCTGAATTCCACCACTTGCTGCCTTGACACGCTGCCAACAGGGTTTTTTAGGAGTGTTGCATATTGTATGGCCTCGGAGCTTCTAGACATTGTAAATACGTCTCTGCTTTCAGATATCTTCCCTCTATCTTCCCACTTTAAAAGAAGAACAGTCTAGACAGGTCACTTATGAACAGCTATAGGCACGTATCTAAACTCCCCCTTCTTAGTAAAAATCAAAGATATGACCTCATAACACGAAATAACTGTTTTGATGTTTTCCAGTCAGGTTTCCACATCACAGCACTGAGACATCTCTAGTAAAGGTCCTTAATGACATCCGCTCCAATACGGATAGTGGCAATATTTAAATCTTGGTCTCACTGGATCTCCGTGTTGCATTCAACACAGTTGGCCATAATATATCTTGATAGACCGGTTGAAGAACTGGGTGGGACTTTCTGGCACGGCACTTGCCTGGTTGGAGTCCTATCTAAAAGACGGATAATATTTTGTGTAGGGCTGAATGATTAATTGCATTTGCGATAATATCCCGATGTGATAAAACAAGATTTTCTAACCGCAAAGGCTGCGATTTGACCAATCACGTGATCTGGTCACGTGATCTGGTCATGTAATGTGCGAGTGAGCAGAGCCGGCAGGAAAAAAAAGTCAACAGTGTGACCTAAATCTACCATGGCCTCAGTGTTAGGGCTCGGCCAGGCGGGGCTTTATAAATAAATGGGCTTTATAAATGTATTAAATATATGAACGCGGAGTCGGCGTGGCGGGGAGCTGCGCGCGCCGGCGGACAGTGGAGTCGCGCTGTGAAGGCTGAAGCCTGAGTTATGGTTCTGCGTCAAAACGATGCCGTGCCTACGCCGTGTGGTACGCGTCGACGTGTACCACACGTCGCTGACGCCGTAGCTGACGCCGTAGCTGACGCCGTAGCTGACGCCGTAGCTGACGCGTACCTCCCAAAAATTGTAACTACGCGTCGAGGCGACGCAGACCACACGCAGACCGAGAGGGCAGTGATTGGTTCGCTTGGTAGCAATGCATTTCCGGTTTCCGGTTTGAAGCAGTCGTGAACTTTCAGCGATCTTTTCTTCGTGTATGTATGATTTTCTTTTTATTTGTTTTTTTTGCACAACAGTTGTCCTTATCTCTTTGATTCACTGTGACTGGAAAAGTCGGATAAACCATTCAGGAAAAGATCGCTAACTAGCGGTCACGGGGGGTACTGCACCGCGGCGAAATGGAGTGACGGAGAAGTCCGAAGGGTTCACGACGGCATTACGGTGACGGCGTGTGCTCGGCGTCGTCTTGACGCAGAACCATAATTCAGGCTTGATTTATGGTTCCGCCTTAAATCGACGCAGAGCTACGCCGTAGGGTACGCCGGTCCTTAATGTCGAAACTATCTTAAAATATGGCATTTTCCAAGAAAAATAAAATGTATGTTAACTTCTGACATGTTACGTTACTATAAGCTTAACTATCTTAAATATTAACCGTTTACTTCCACGTCCATAGCAACAGTAACCATGACCACACATCCGGGTACCCTACATACTAACAACCAGCCCCCTGATTGGCTGAGACGTACAAAGCATACTGTATTGTAACAGGTTGGATTACATTTACACAACACTACTGGGCAACACAAACAAGGGATAACTGAAACAAATGGCTGGTAACTACTAGCAGGTTAATAGCTCCCCACTAGCCTATACTTATGTGACTAAATAACGCCTCATTCAATGGGCTCATAACAGTCAAATCGGGGGCACGCGATCGGGGCATCCGTCATGTGTTCAGGATCCCAGCTCGTCACTATGATGTAGAGGGGACGCCCAGAGGGAATTCCCCGTGTCAAACGTTCCCCATATAAATAATAATAATGTAATAATCCTAGCTGCTCCCGGTTGTCAGGCCAGCGCTGTTGTATGGCAGCTACAGTCTACAGTGTAAAGCGCTTTGGGGCTGTAGGAGTACAGCTGGAAAGCACTATATAAGTATAAGCCATTTACCATAATAATGTAATAATCCGTGTATATATCACGACAACGGATCCCAAATGACTTCGCATAGGTACAATATCCGTGGTGCTCACACAGACTTTTAGTACTTAAACATCATCAAAACACCATTAAAACATCAATAAAACACTGTTAAAACAGCGTTAAAAACATGTTTTTACAAACTGACAGTGCAAACAGTAACTTGCGTGTCAAAAACTCATAACTTATCCACTATAATAAAGAATAATATATAGATAATAATAATGTAATAATGAGGTTGCTGTCCAGCAACCAAAACGTTGCGATTTCACATTATTCTGGCGAGATCTGAAACAACTTCGTAACAACGAGCAAGCGAGTAGGGATGGGAATCGAGAACCGGTTCTTGTTGAGAACCGGTTCCCAGTGTTTCAATTCCTTGGAATCGTTTGCCTTTTTTCCCTTATCGATTCCAGTGGGCGCAAATGACGTCACCAAGCACGTTGCGCAACGTGCGCATTCGCGCCCAGCAGGAAAACACGGGGACAAAGCGGCATAAATGGACATTTTAACAAAGGGGGGAAACTGTTAGGACTCGGCCGGCTGATGCGCTGGGAGCGCGGAGTCAGCCGGCGTGTGGTAAGGCTGATTTATGGTTCCGCGTTACACCAACGCAGAGCCTACGGCATAGGGTACGCGGGGACGCGTGCCGTACGGTGCGTGTTGCTGCGTACCCTACGCCGTAGGCTCTGCGTCGATTTAACGCAGAACCATACTTCATGCTTTAGAAGAGCTGCACGCTCGGCCACTTTGATGTGCCGGGCGCTCCTGACAGCTGCAGCTCGTCAGCTCATCTATGGGAGAAGTTAAAGACCAGTCACCGCTAGCTTCTCCTTTCATCAAGGCAGGGAAGAGTATGACCCAGGCTAGAATAGATGAATGTTACCAAGCAGTGACTAAGTTTGTGGTGTTGAATATGTTACTGGACATTCTTGTGTAATTGCCACAAAATAATTTGTTGTATTTAGTTAATTTCTACAGAAGAATATTTATTCTATTATTATTATTATTTTATATTAAATACATATTTTATATTACAAATAATTTTGTGGGGACCCCCTGGCACCATCGAGGACCCCAAGGCTGGGGGTTGTCTTAAGACCTCACTTACATTTTTTTGTTCAAAGATATAAAACAAAGTTGATACTAAAGTTGTTTGTTCTCCTTTTTTCCAAATGAGAATCAATAAGAGAATCGATAAAGAATCGAATCGTTAAGCAGAATCGAAAATTGAATTGGAATTGGAAAAATCTTATCAATTCCCATCCCTACAAGCGAGTGATTATGTACATTCACTGAGTGAATATTATGAAAGTAAAATATATATTTCTCACTAGAAATTTAATCAAAACGCATTTTTATGCAGAAACTAACTCAAAATATTGATTTGTTTCACTAAAAAATGAGAAATGTCTGCCACGTTTTTTGGTGTCACGGCCAGAATCTTGAAAGTCATGTGACTTGGACGCAAAACGAATAGTCAGAAAAATGTAACAGTTATACAATTCAAGGGCTATTATTGTAACCCCTCTACGTTTTTGCACTTTGGACCAACGTAGGCAGGGCACGTTTTTATTCGAGACTGGGTTGTCATTCTTGGTCAATTAGATGCATTCAGTTTCAGCCCAGATAGTCACCTAGTGGTTTAAACATATTACACAGAGGTGTTAATAGGTTTTTTCTCAACAATCACTACACCCATATTATATAGATTAGAGAATAGAGTATAGATTGATATAGATATAGATTAGAGAATAGAGTATAGATTGAACCTCTGAGGTGCCCTTTGATATATTTTTCTTTGGCTCCAAAGACAGTTACCTCAGTTTTGTTTTTGTTTAACTGGAGAAACTTGTGGTACATCCAGTCACAAGGTTTTGTTGTTGAATTGTGCTATAGAAATAAACTTGCCTGAGGCAACTGTCACCATGACTCGACTTTGTATAGTGGAGGAAGATAGATGGATTGATGGATGGATTGAAATAATTGGGACAAGGCAGTATCCCGGTGCAAGCCAGGATGGTAGAACACAAAAGAACACAACACAGAACACAAAAGGCAACAATAATATAATAGATTGAATGGGTGACAGAAATTGCAAGGTGTGGAGGGAGAGAGATGTTCCTCAGATCACAGTTGTTGTCGGTCATGAAACACCCACCGCCTCCTTTGGTTTTGATAGATTCTTCAGTCCTGACCATGTGAAACCCACAGAAAGAATGATCTGGGAGAATGGTTGGGAATGGTAGGGAATAGCCATGTGTCAGTGAAACAGAATTTATTGTAGTCCACATGTCCATTTGGTAGCAGACCCAGGCCCAAATGTTGTCCAAAGACTGAACATTAGCAAGCAGGATACTGGACGGTGGTGGAGGGTGTGCAGCTGTTCAGTCTGTTTTATATTCAACACATTTCCTTGACTTTTGGAAATACAGGTTCTGAGTACAGGAAGGCTCCTGTGCTGAAGAGGTGGAGCAAAAGAGTTTCTGGCTTTGGCTGAGAAGAAATTATCCAGTGAGAAAGTTGTTGGGATTGGTAGGAAGTCTCCCAAACACTTCCAAATCATTCAGAGATGTTCTCTGTGATGAGTGGTTCTTACCTGATGAGACTGCAGCGGGCGTAACAACACCAGCAGAGGTGCCAATGGGAGCAATACCCTGCAGGTAAAGGATACCTGTGTTTCAAACAGACACTGTTCAACAAAGACGATTCTCTGCAGAATTACATTTTGCTTACTGAAATGAATATCAAGCTACAATTTGTAAAACAAGAACTACAGTTAGACCACACGCAATACCATTCACCTGTAACAATATGTTTTGTCAGTGCACTAGTTTGAGCCCATTATAATTTGAAATTCTAATCTTTCACTTCAATGTTTTGGTACCATACCCTAATTCCCCTGGTTGCCCCTCAGCATATGAAATACAGCATATGCTGACATACAAGTGTAAGCAGCAGAGAAAACCCCAGGTGCTAAAAAATTCCATTGAGCCCTGGAGAATTTTGACAGGTTTTTGTTTCATTAATTCTGTATTAATCTATCTGTGTCTCAAGTACACCTGTGCTGTGGGTATTGCACTTTACTTGATAATACAGCATTCCACAGTGACGGCTTGACTTGTTATGCTTCTCATCCATGTCCCTACCTGCAGTAGTCACGACAATTTCCCCACCACACACACGCACATACACTCAACCCCCACTTTGTAGGTCCTGCTCAATGTTTCATCCTTCTTAAGGGCAAGTTTTTCCATGCCACTGTTTGGCTTAAGGTTTTTCTCCCACTTGTGGAGTTTTTACCATTTTTGCCATTGTTTATGTAATAATTGCTTGGGATCATGTTCTAGGTCTCTGGAAAGTGCCTAGAGACAGCTTGCATTGTAATAGACACTATATAAATAAAATTGAATTGTCCCCCTACCTCAGCGGTTCTCAACCTTTTTGGGGTCCTGGACCCCCTGCAAATTTGTGATCAACTCTTAGGACCTCCCTCCTGCAAAGTTGTATTTAGCCCTTGCGTGGGTTCCCCCCAAGGTACCCAAGGTACGGCTTCCTTCCATAGTCTAAAAACATGTGTAGTAGGTTAATTAGGGCCCGAGCACTTACAGTGCAAAAGCCCTATTGTATCTGTAGGAATTTTTTATTAAGGCCCAAGCACTGACAGTGCGAAGTCCCTACTGTATCTGTAGGAATTGTTATTAGGGCCCGAGCACTTACAGTGCGAAGGCCCTATTGTATCTGTAGGAATTTTTAGGGCCCGAGCACTTACAGTGCGAAGGCCCTATTGTATCTGTAGGAATTGTTATTTTTAGGGCCCGAGCACTTACAGTGCGAAGGCCCTATTGTATCTGTAGGAATTCTTATTCTTTATTCTTTATCCTTCTGACGAAAGGAGGGCCTTTTTGCCCCCCTAAACATGCCCCAAAAGTCACCAAATTTTGCACGCAAGCCAGGCCTGGCGAAAAATTTGATATTTAATGGGCGTGGCTTAATGGCTCAACAGCGCCCCCTAGAAAACTTTGTGCCTCAAGCCCCACAATACGGTTTGGCGTACATGCACGAAAATCAGTACACACCTGTGTCATGTCGCAACTTAAAGAAAAGTCTCTTGGCGCGATGGCCGAAACCGAACAGGAAGTCGGCCATTTTGAATTAATCGTGTAATTTTGGCGCAATTTATGCCATTCCTTTGGCAGTTACATTAATACGGCCCGACCGTAATGTGCACCCAGGTGTGTTATACATCAAAATGTGCGTCTCCATCCTGCGACAACACGCATTACTTTTCTCTTTCAAAAGCGTTACTGTGGCGACGCTAGACGCCAAAAGGCGCGCACACCCTTCATCTGATTGGTCCATATTTGATAGTTCCCCAAAAGTCACCAAATTTTGCACGCAAGCCAGGCCTGGCGATAAATTTGATATTTCATGGTTTGCATTAATGGGCGTGGCAAAATGGCTCAACAGCACCCCCTAGAATACTTTTCTCTGCCATAACTTTTGAATGGTTTGACAAAGACTCATGGGTTCTTCAACACACCTGATTCTAATTAATCATGATCATCAGCTTGTCATCAAGGTCCGCACAACCCTGTTGATGACACAGTCACTTGTATCATGGTGCAATGAAGCAGGGAAACATCTAAAACCTGTAGGACACCGGCCCTCAAGGATCAGGAATGCCCACCCCTGCTCTAGAGCTACAGTAGCTGAAGAAGATGTTCCTCTAAACTTGCTTTTCAATAGAAAATGACCAACTTTAGAAGAGTTTCAGAAAAGTGGGACTCAATCTTAATTCACTTACTACACAGGTGTCAGTGGCTAAGTACTGCCATGGGCAAGCCATAGTCAAAGTGCTTCTGCACTTTGTTCAGGCTGCATTTGTAAATACAAATGTGTTCTTAAATTGCTTGCCTGGGTAAATAAAGGTTAAAGAAAATAACAAAAAGGCTTTATGAAGATGTTCATGCGAATAAGTAAGACACGTTTCAAGAATGTCTAAGCGAGCTTGACATGACATTTTCACTTGATGACCTTTACTCATGTTGTCATTGCTCTTTGTTTTCTGAGAGCCAACTAACCTTAGCCTACCACCTCGGCTCATCATCAAGTTCCACGTCATCGCCTTCCTACTACCCTGCACGATGTGGGTTAGCAGAGTCTATTGGCGCTTTTCCACTAGTACCTACTCAGCCCGACTCGCCTCGGTACGGCTCGTCACGCATCGTTGCGGCTCCACCCGCTTTGGCCTTGTTTGTATTTCCACAGCCAGGTGAGAAGTGGGGGGATTGGGGTGAAGCTGGTGTGACGTACTCGATTGCGCAACCCCTTTGTTTTTGTCAGCGCTGATGAGAAAATCAGCTGGAGCCGCGAGCGGCTGAGAGTAAAACAGCCCGTCTACATCCCTTTTTTAATTCTCTCGTCAGCCACCAGGTTTATGAACATCTGCACTTCAGAGTTGGATCACCAAACAGACGTTTGCGCTGTATAATAAAATCGCCGCGAGTCACTCTCGCGCTGACTCCCGTGCTGACTCCCGCGCTGACTCTCGCTTCCTGATTCAAAAGTCTGACGGCCCCCCCCCCCCCCGACCAATCAGTGGCCTGTATTGTGATGATGTCAGATCCAGGGCCGACTCAGCACGCTTAGAACCTCGGCAGCCTCGGTACAGAAAAAGTGTCTGTTTGGCACGGCTCCACCTGCCTCGGCCCGTAGTGGAAAAGCGCGAGACGGGGGCGTGGTGGGTAGAAGCGAGCTGAGTAGGTACTAGTGGAAAAGGGCCATATATGTGGTTTGTCCTGGCCTGGACTGTCCAGTTGCTCTTCCATCTATCTGTCGAAGGGCTAGCCCAGTATTCAGCAGCAGAGCTTCTAAAGCTCCATTCTGATCTCCACCCGCACCTCTGCGCCTCCATCTGGACATTACTCTCCAGCCTCGCTTGAGTTACATCCACTATGGGTCTCGTCTGGGTTTCCACTTCAACGGCTCCAAAGAATTCCCTCATCCTTGTCCTCTGCCTGCCACCCACCCTGGCTGATCTGTGGACCACAGTGTGTTAGCACACCTGGCTAGGTTGGGTATTGCTCCTCTCGCCAGTGACAGCACCAACATCAGCTTTGGGCTTCTCAATATCCGCTCCTTCACAGGATAGGGAAATCTCTAAACATCTTCTTGTGGACCTTAAGCTTGATTTTCTCTGTTTAAATGAAACTTGGCAAACTACTTGGTGACTTTTCCCAGCTCAATGACTCTATTCCTCGGGGGTTTGTTTATTCCTGTAAACCTTGTGACTGGGGTTGTGGAGGTGGCTTTGCGATTCTTCACCGTGAGAAGTGGAGGTCCTTCCAGTTTCTGTGCCAAGCTACAATTGCCACAGTCAACTGTCCCCCAAAAGCCTTTGTGACTTTTCAATGAATTCTCTGCCCTCCTCACCCACTTTTCCACTGTCTCTCCAAATATTATTCTGATAGGAGACACAAAAGAGAAAGAAGGGGGCCAGCACAAGAAACTACAAGAACAATGGACACAAATGATAGCTATGAGATACTTATAAGAAATAAAAATGGAAAAGGAGAAGAGAGGAATGGAATAGGAGAGGAGAAGAAGGGTGAGAGGCACTGCCCATTGGATCATGTTGGTGCCCCCCTGCAGCATAGGCCTATAGCAGCATATCTACCATGAAGCTATGTTTGAGACTAACTATTATAGTCTTGTTCTATAGCTGCAACTATGACTACTGACTCTAACACACTAGAGTTTACACTAACTAGAGATTTACTAACACCAGCTAGAGGTTTACTAAACACTAACTATATAGACTCTCCAGAAAAACGCGGGCAAAAATCCTTGATTCTGCGGGCTAAAATCCTTGATTTTGCGGGCTAAAATCATTGATTATGCGATTAAATGTGCGGGTTTTCTATGTGCTTTTATGCGGTGAAATTGCGGAATATGCTGGAAGTTGCGGAATATGCGACCGGGCGTACCGACATGTCACTCACAACACTTCCCCCTTTTTCCAAACTTTATGCGAAAATGTGCGGCTGTGAAATCAAGCGAGCCCCGCATAATTTGCATATTCAGCGCGGACATATGCGATCATCGCGGGAAATATGCGCCCTTTTAGGAATAAATGTATCCCTGCCTAATCTGCGCCATTTGGCTGATTATGCAATGAATTATGCAATCGCGTAATCGCTTTTTTCTGGAGGACCTAACTATAGGCTTTACTAAACAGAAAGGTTTTAAGTTTAGTTTTAAAGGTGGAGGTGGTGTCAGCCTCCTTACCCCAGATTGGAAGTTGGTTCCATAGTAATGGTGCCTGATAGCAGAACGCCCGCCCTCCAAATCTACATTTGGATACTTTTTTCACTTGGATGTAAAATACTAAGAATTACGAGTAAACCTGCCCTCCAAGAACAGAGAGCTCTGCCAGGAACACAAGGCACTATCAGGTCTTGCAAATAATGCGGAGCTAAGCCGTTTTCGGCTTTATACGCAAGTAATACAATTTTAAATTGGATTCTAAATTTTACGGGTAAAAAAAATGGTGACTGCTCATCTTTCTCTCTATAAGGACTCCATCTTTCATGCAAAATTTCTTGACGTATCTGCTCTAATGCAGGCAACATCAAGACAATCTATTCTGTATTTAACAGCATAACCCAACTCCCTGACTCCCTACCTGCCCACCTCTTTTAAATGAAAAGGCTAGCCAGGGGCCGGAGGGGATCCGGTTTGGGAACCACAGGATCTCATCTCTGTTTTTTGCAAATTATGTTGTCCTGTTGGCTTCATCAGGGCCGGGACCTTCAGCATGTGCTGGGGTGGTTTGAGGCCGAGTGCAACGCAGCAGGGATGAGAATCCGCACCTCCAAAACCAAGGCCATGGTTCTCCACCGGGAAAGGGTGGCGTGCCTTCTCCGGGTGGGTGGAGAAGTCCTGCCTCAGGTGGAGGAGTTCAAGTATCTCGGGGTCTTGTTCACGAGTGGGGGAACGATGGATGTCTGGGGTGAAGGAAGTCTGGGCATCTCTGTTGAGACTGCTGCCCCTGTGACCTGGTTCCGGATAAGTGGTGGAAAATGGATGGATGGAAGGTCCTCAACACTACCATAGCCTTTTTGTATGTCTCTTTTGACCTCCATACATGAGTCCTCCTGCCATGTTTACTGCTCAGTGCTGTTGTCCAACTCTTTTTTTCATCTATCTCTTTGAAGGTTCTGACTGTTGGAACAGACGGATCGATGCAGCGTCCGCAGTTATGCGGTCGGTGTAGACAATTTATAGACAGGGCAATGAGACACAGGTGCAAACAATCAGGGAAGGCTGAAATCAGCAAAGTCAAACAAGAAGTACCACACATTTTTAAACTCAAACAGGAAGCAAAAAAACAAAAACAAATCAAAAACCCAACAGAAACCCGATATCATGACAAAAGTATATAGGAGTGCAACATATATAGGTGTGTTTTACAGTAGTGTCAGAAAATGCTTTTAAGAACTGTACACATATGTAATTTGAACATTTTAATAATATTACTTTTTTGTAAGGATTTGATAGGTATGAGTTGTTAAGGTAAATGTGAATTTATGTTGGTTTGTCTCATAGGCACGGTTATAAAGCAGTGTAAAGCCAGGAGTAGAGCTTGGTTGTGACAGTGTCGTTGGGCCTAGAAAGGACTCATAATTGATGGTTTAATGAAATAGCTTGCCTATGCTAATTCAAAGTTGTTGTAATTTAATGTATTTTTTTCTGTTATCCACAGTAAGATAGATCATTACATAAAATGAGATTACCAACAGGTCTTTCTTCTGATAGTGTAGTGTGCTCTCTTCAGCATTGTTACAGTATATCATATATCATAAAACTGACATGATTAAACTGGGAGTTTCCTTCTTGGGTGGTGTCCAACACTAACTGAGAGGGGGCCACTCCAGGTCATATTTGCCAGTGATGATTTTATGTCCCAGTCCAGCCCTGGTGAAGTCTCTTGTCTTCCTTCATTCATTACTACTAAGGAACTTAAGCTTAGTCACAACCTCTTAAAATGCAACTACGGTATGCATTTATTCAACCTTAAAATGAGCTAAGCTAACAATTAAGTACGGTAATCAAGGAGGCATCAACTCAGCCTCCAAAGTATCACAGCTTGGCCAGCAAGTGACACGTACCGGTAAGTTGCAAGCACACACTTGCACTAATAATAAAGTACATTCTTCTGATAGTTCTTGTTTGAGTAAATTCTGAGCACATTTTCTTTTTTGAAACTGAGTAATTCTACACGATTCTTTAACTTTAACCCTAGACTTTTAACTTAGAAATCAACAGCTCCCATACAATTTCATTGTCTTCTCTGTTCTTTATAATATGAAATGAATAATCTGTAACACAAAGGTATTCTCAATCACCCCTATACTACTGAATGAGCCCAATTTTGTTGCTTCCACCTCCGCACATTTGCTGGTGAAAACACTAGCACCCAATGTTGCTTCACTTCCAATGTGTTATTATGTCAGCATCGTCTCAGTCAGGCTGTATTTGGCTTCAGGAGGTTCATTTGTGGCAGCTGAGTGACATGAACCCTCTCTGGCCCCTCTTAGAGAGGACATGTTGATTAGGTAATCACCTGTGTACACAAAGCCTGCACACTTCTCTCCCTCCATGTCCTCTTTGACAGACATGAGTGGAAGACACAGTTCTGCTTTCACACCCCTTTTCATCACAATTGATAGCAGCTTAGTTACAGCCTGCAAGATGATAAAACATAGGTTCTTTTTTCACAGTCACCAGGTGAGGTCTGATGTGGTATATTTTTCAATTAGGGAAAATAGAAAAGGATGAAAAGTTAATCCTTTGATAAAAGCCAGGTAGAGGTTTATTACCACTTTAACTCTATGTTATTATATTTCACAAAACGATAGATTTGTCTACATTTCTTCTCTTACCCTCCACGGGAGATGACACTCTGGTTCAGTCATTCATTAGTATTACACGTAATTATGTATGTAAACATTATTTCAGCGTCTTGTCGTTCATAAACTTCAAATGAGTTGGCTTAGTAAAAAGAGAAAACCTAGAATGGACTAGCAACCTTAAAGGTCTGATGTGGCTCAGATCTATCACTGCTTGGCAAATTGATTCAGTGGCACACTCTGCTCTGAATAAAAAGAGCAGCGGGTGGGGGGCAGTGAAAGACTAGCAGTCCATTCATTAATCACTGAGGTAAACAGGCAATCCAGTGACACCTGGCCGGGTTAATGCCCTGGACCCCAGAGTAATTAACATTCTCCTCCCCAGCTGGCCCGAGACGACCACTCACATGAAAGTTTGTGATTATAAAGGAAATGGGAATTAGGAGAAACATTTCAGAAAGACTGTCTGGTAGTTGAGTGGGCTAGCAAAAAAAATGAGAGAAGAGGGGGGAACAGTCAAAGGAGATGTGGGCTGATTGGACTTTTCCCTACGGGGAATAAAAGGGGAGGGAGAAAAGAAGGGGGATGGGGTGGCAGAGGGTCAGGCCTACACCAAATTAGTAGTGTCTGTAATTTGAAACCAAAATAAAGCAGAGGCAGCAGTGAATGATTTCCCCAATGCTGGAGTGCCTCTCTGGGCTCTGTTGAAATTACCGAGAGGCCACGTTGCAATTAGTGGTTTGTTTCTTTTAGACTGAAATATGGTCATAATTCATAGCTTTCAAACCATTTCATTCTGAAGATGTATTGGCTGGCCAACATGAGGACGTAATTCTAACACATGATATGGCAATTTGTTACACAAGCTGCCAGGACATAAGGTATTTGCATGCACATGTATAGAGTTGGTCTGGTATTCCAAGGGATAAAAGTAATTTGTTTCCAATTGAATGTAAAAGAACACTACCTTTTAGGGTTTTTATACATGTACTCATTAAAGAGGCATGAGGTATAACACTCATTGTGTTGCTCAGCATGTAATGGTGTTAAGTTAGTGACGTTAATGCCAATATGAGCAAAGACATTGGTTACATTTCTTCTTCAGTGTATATTCTCTAAAGCTTACGTCAAAGTGACACTTTCATCTCAACACTTTGTTTTTCACATAGAAAACAAGTATCAGTTTCCTTGAGTTTGCCCTAGGAGGAAAGAATCATTTCATGATTCTGGATTTGTTTCTGCACAATCAGTGTCCACCAGGCCCATTCCTTCCAGGAGTTTAACAAGGTAATCTTTTTGCAATAACCCATTAGGGTATATACTGTATATATATATAATAATCACTGTGTGAAGTAATGATCTAACTACAAGCATTTCCACTCATGATGATGGTTTTATTTTGCAGAACATTGATCTGGCTCAGCAGTGCTGAAGTTTGACAAAAAGAACATTAAGCCCCTTTTTCCTCCTCTTTTTCCATTATAACATTACTGTAAAACTTCATACTTCCTGAGTAATTGTATCGAGGTTAAAGACAGATGTGGAGGAAGTGTTCTGTTTAAAAGCGGCTTGATAAAGAGGTACTATGTAATAATAAATAATACAATCCAGATTATACCTTGCCAGAGTGGGATATTTGCAGTGTAGCCAGTAGGATTAAGTGAGCAGGATTCTTCTTTAGCTCTGTGCCTGCACCTCAGATACTATTGCATAAGTCCCTTAATGACACTTAATGATTTAATTATGCAGAAATCATGGAAACAAAGTGATACATGACGTACCAATGTGAGCTTTTAAAAGACCCCAATCCATCTGTTAGGTCAATGAAACAAGGTACCACGCGTCCCTCACCTTGTACAGTCCTACATTTTATTGCTTTTTTTTTGCTGGTACTTATTTAAATATTTTATGTTATTTACTAATTCTAAAAACAGAATATGGAATCAAATGAAATAATTACAATTGTCACATCAATTATAAACCATGGGGGGATGGAGAGGGAGGAGAGAGAGAGAGAGAGAGAGAGAGAGAGAGAGAGAGAGAGAGAGAGAGAGAGAGAGGGAGAGGGAGAGAGATTTTAAGATGATTTTGAAGCAGAAGAATTAATGACGCAAGATAGAGCCTGCCCAACTGTCCTTGATTTCCTAGTAAAAATTAAGATTATTTGACCATAAAATATGATAGTGTGGATGTCGTGAAAATAGACGAGCCAACAAGTTCTCACGGTGCGGACACAGAAGCGTGTGTCCCTTTATTGAATCCACCAGTTAACTGAAACTAAATGTTAAGAAGCTTGCGCTTCCCATCACAGAACTAACTGAATCCAAAAACGTCACCGTATTTAGAGGGACCGTAACACATTAAACACATAGACCAAAACACTAGTAACAACAACATAAACGCTGTATGGTAATGCTGTGACTAACATCTCTATGCAGGTGAATTATGTACACATCACTATGAATGATAAAGGCACTACACACGTCCCCCCGGAATTCACCCTCAGAAAGAAAACTGAAGAAACAGTCAACGATGTGGGGGATGAAGCAATCGGCCGTAGCGGCTCCGTCGAACGGGGAAACGTGGAACCGCATTCACAGAGGCAGGTTGTTGAGGTTCGCAGCGGAGTGGTAAAGGGGCGTGAAGTGGGGACCCGGACGGTGGGGGCCTCATCTGGGTGGCTGGGCCAGCTCGATTGGTTCAGCTAGATCCAAATGTTTAAGGCTTAAGGCGATCCACTGACGCATGCTCCAGTTTACCTCCCATGTCCACAACAAAGTGCTTGTCCCTAGGCTCCACCACCCGGAAGGGGCCCTCGTAAGGTGGGCAATGGGGTGCCCTGTGTCCATCGACACGGATGAAAACATAACCTGCGGACTGCAGGGAACTGGGCAAATGTGAGTTCGGCAATCCGTGGCAGGACATAGGGAGCGGCGCGAAAAGTCTGGCATTGTCGAGCAGGGCGGTGCGTTGGATTGCGGCAGACCAAGGGGCAGTGGTGCTGGGAATGAAGTCCCCTGGGACCAGTGGCTGACCATAGACCAGCTCCGCCGAGGAGGACTGGAGGTCCTCTTTCGGCGCCGTCCTGATTCCCAGCATGACCCACGGTAGTCTGTCAACCCAGGAACTGTCCTTGAGGCTGGCACGCAGGGAGGCCTTCATAGACCTGTGAAAATGCTCACAGAGGCCGTTACTCTGTGGGTGGTAGGCCGTGGCGCGGTGGAGTTTAACCCCTAAACTGCTAGCTATGGCGTTCCACAGCGCAGACGTAAACTGAACGCCGCGGTCGGAGGAAATGTTAGAGGGCGTACCGAAACGGGACACCCAGGTGCCAATAAATGCCCGGGCCACGTGGGCCAACGTTATTGATGACAGTGGAACAGCCTCCGCCCATCATGTTGTCCTGTCCACCATAGTCAACAAGTGTGTGCAACCCTGCGAGGGAGGCAGGGGACCAACCATGTCTATGTTAACATGGTCAAAACGCCGCTCCGGCACCTCAAACCGTGCTAGAGGAGCATGTGTTTGCCCAGTCCCTGACATCTTTTTTAAGACCATGCCACACAAACTTGTTTGCCACCAGCCGCTGCGAGGCCTTGGTTCCTGAGTGTGATAGGCTGTGGATGGCGTCAAAAACTGTACGCCGCCACTTCTCAGTGACGACAGGTCTAGGCGAGCCTGTGGAGACATCGCAAAGCAAAGTTGTGCCAGCTTCATAAACTTTATGTCCTGCAGCTGCAGACCAGTAGTGGATGAAGGACTGTTCCTGCAACAGCCCGCGAGAGGCAGCCAGTGACGTGGTTGCTCTTCCCTGCCACGTGTTTGATGACCGTCGTGAACTCGGAAATGTAAGTCAACTGTTGCTGCTGTCTACCAGACCATGGCTCAGTGATTTTAGACATGGCAAAGGTAAGCGGCTTGTGGTCCACAAAAACTGTGAATGATAAAGGTACTACAATAGATGGATAAAAATGGTGAATAGCAATAAGTTATGTTAAGTTCCCCGGTGACGTCCGCACCCACACCCTGGGTGGGGTTGGAGAAAGTGCCTTTCTGTGTGGAGTTTGCATGTTGTCCCCGTGTTTCAATTCAATACAATTCAATTTGATTTATATAGCGTCTAATACAACAGATGTCTCTAGACGCTTTCCAGAGATCCAGGGTAATGTGAGCTACCCTCACAAAAACATGCACACAGTCCTTCCACGCGCTGCATCCGGCCAGAGAAGCCCCACCCTGTCTGGTGAGAAGAAGCGGCCTGCTCACTCCTCAGGTTAAGAAGGAGACCTGAGCTCAGTGCAGGGCCCTCCCTGGGTTGGTAGAGGATGGCAATGCCCAGGACTGACTTAGGTAGGAGCACTGGGTGATAAAAAAGGGGAAAAAGAAAGAAAGAAAAAAAAACTATTTAAACAAATATTCAAATATATCAATATGCTCAGCCACAGTGATCTTTGGGTTCCAATCAGTTTAATTAAAATGCATCTGGTCTCCATTGAAGGAGCAGAACCATCTCAAGGAGGATCAGAAGAAATGGACAGCATGAGTTAAATATGAGTGTCACAGCAAAGGGTAGGAATACTTATGACCATGTGATATTTCCGTTGATCTTTTGTAACACATTTTCAAACATTTCTACATCTCTGTTTCTTTCTGTCAAGATGGGGTGCTGTACATTAATGAGACATAAAATTAACTTTTTTGATTTTAGCAAATAGCTGCGATTTAAAGGAGCATGAGGCAGGATTTATGAAAAAAATGCTTATACGTTTTAAGTTTTCTAGTAATGATGTCAGATGAAGCGTTCCAAACCAAAAAGAATGAGCCCTCTAGTGTATCTCTCCGTTGCCTAGAACAGGCTGTGTGCTGCAAAATGTGCTGCAATTCCGGACCGTTTCCGAACAATTCCGGATTTCCCGCGCTGTCCTGCGGATGTGACGTCAAATGACGCTGCATGCACTCTCAACGGAGCTCGGCTTGGATACAAGAAGAAGACGAGCATGGTGGATCCAAACTTCTATTTGGGTAGACATGGATTCTTCCACAGCCGGCAAACAACCCAGCGCCACTCAAAGCCCACTAAAAAGTGCTACCAAGAAGAAAACAAAGCCTTTATCAGAGACAAGTCGCGAGTCGAAAAGAAATTACGAGCAAAAACTGTCAGGCACACGAGTAAACATTGGATGCGCGTTTGAGTCATGGAGGCAGATTCAACTTGAATTGGGACTGAAAACAGATGCTGACATGGCTCATTTCCTACTGACCAGGTAAGATAACATTGTAAGTCATATTTAGAGCTTGATTTGAAAATCACATGAGATTACCATGATGCTTGAAGAGGTCTTGCACACGTCACGTAAACACCGTAAACAACTCAGTCACATCACCTGCAGTGCTGTGAGGAGTCCGTGCGCGCTCCCATGCCGGCTTCGCTGTTGGCTGCAGGAACCCCGACGGCCGTCGTGGCGCTAATGAGTATCATTTCTTATTCTTGCCTCATTCTCCTTTAAAGGGGTCTGAATACTTTCCGTACCCACTGTAATATATATATGTGTATATGTATGTGTGTGTGTGTGTACACATATATATATATATATATACAGTATATATATACAGTATATATATATATATATATATAGATATATATATATATATATACAGTATATATATATATATATATATATATATATACATATATATATATATATATATATATATATATATATATATATATATATATATATATATATATATATATATATATATATATATATAAATATAATCAATTAAATCAAGGGGGCAGTGGCAAGTGTGTTTATAGTCATAGCCATACAGCCATGGTCTTTGAAAGCTATGAAGTGTTATCAGCCGGCCTCCACAGGTGCCATGGTGACAGGGGAGGGGGTAGAGGGGGCAGACCATATTGTTAGCTTAACATGCAGGGGAGATTTGAGATAAGCCAGCCGTGCCAAGGCCAAGCAGCCGGGAACCTAACTTCCATAACAATAACAAGCTGTTTTGGGTCGGACCGACTGCACAAATTCTCCATCTGCCTTAAAGTCTCTTTGGTACATCATGGTGACTCCAAACAGCCAAATTTGTGGTCAATTTCCACCATACAGAGCTTGCAAATTATCCAAGGTATTTTCCATCCTGCCAATGAGTTCAAAAACCACAATTCGTCTAAGTGTCCGACATATTCACTCACATGTGCCAGGCAGCCTTGAAAGAGTCAGAACAGTTACCGATGTTTTCCGAATTTGTCGATATACCAGGTAAATGCCAACTCCAAAAAGCAGAAAATCCTGTTATCACAAATCCAATTATGTTGGCATGTTCAGCATACTTCAACTGGCAGTATGGACAGACACACGATTCTCCACCTTCTGTCCATTGTGTATCAGCCGCAAACATCCTGGCAAGAGGGCTCCCCTTTGCCCTGTTTTATTGTCGAGAAAACTTGGGCAATTGTGTTTAGAGACCAGCTAACCAATTCCATGATTTAAAACATTTACAAAATAGAGCAGGGGCAGATAGGAAAGGAGTGGGAGAAGAAAAGCGGCCGCCTTCGCCAAGAGCACGAAGAGAAAGCATTTATAATTTCCACACTAATTCATTCAGTCAAAAGCTGGCTCCATTTTCCAAAGATTATCTGCCAGACCTGAAATTACAAGAAGAATCAGAAATACATAAACATAAGAAATTCATCCCTAGTTCTAATTCATTTCTACCCCCATTTCTGATCACCTAATGGATGAGGAAACAACAAACACAGCAAATTGCAAAATGTTTTTTCATTGATAATCATCAATCTTCCATGGCAGTAAACTGTCTTAGGTGCAGGTCAAAGACTGCAAAATCAAATCAGGTAAGAAGTAAGTGAGTCTCTAGGGTAACTGGAAGGCCTTAACACAACCCAGATACGATCACTGTGGCACATGGTGAAAAGGCAACTACCTCAAGTCCTCCTCACGTTACAAAAAAAGGAGAAATAAAACAACACTATGCACTAACTGTCTTCAACATCAACCTATAATCTTCAATACTGTATAAGAATTGAGATGCAGATAAATTAATTCAAAAGATCTTTTCATTAAAGAAACACATTGTAAACATGCATAACCACTGCACCATTGTTCCACTTTTTTTCTAAATTTTTAGACAAAAACATAAACAAAGCCAAAAAAGAAAAAGCTATATATATAACAATAATCATGCCAAATAATGATTTAAAATAGTTTATAAAATAACCCCTTTTCTTATCATAACTGTCCACCTTGCCCTTGGTCTTGAGTTTTTCTTGTCTAATTTAAGAAATAATATAACATCCTTTAACCATAGAGAGGCCAAAGTTACTTTAGAGGATGTCCACAGAAGTAACATCGAACAGCTGGCCACAAAGTAATGTGAAGGCAAGTACTTTGGAGACTATAGGGTCTGCTGGAGAGGGCATTTAGACCTGAATCACAAGAACTTTGGAGAGAATTGAAAAGTTCTGCCTCCAAAATCTTTGGCGTTTTGAGCATAAGAAATTCATGTGACTCATATTACATGGGCTGGCATGACATCTCTCACATTGATCTGTTATATGTGGATAGATATCAGACGTGTCAGTGTATATTTTGAATAATAAACCCTGTACAACACCTTAAACTGAATAAGTTCTAACCTTGCACAGTGTATACTGGATCCAAACTGGACATTGCTTTGTCCCATTGTGGGTCTGAAAAAGTTATGCCAATCTCCTATTTCAAGCAGTCTTTACTTCAGCTATCAAATGTACAATTAAGTCCATACGTTTTTTGTATACCGTAGATGACCATTTAGTAGCCCGGGCGTTTAATATACTAAATCCACTTGGACCCCAGGCGTTTATAAGAACCAGGCGGGTATTTGCACCAGGCTACAATTTATTTTTGCAATGAGCAGCACCAGACCATTACTAACAAAGAACATATGAGATCACCATAGTACCACTGGAACTAAAATTGTACACACTGTACACAACACAACACCTCACGACGAGCTCCCGATCACGAATCGCGAGGTCGTGAGTGTTAGAAATCCTGGTCGCTCCTTGTGAAGGAATCGCACAGTTGAAGCAGTGCTGCGACCCGATTGGACTCATCCTTTCACAGAGAGCATGCACAATCTCTGATGTTACGTCAAAAACTATTATTTGTAGTTTAAGTTTTGCAAATTCACATTACAAATCATGTTTTAATAGCAAAAAAAAAGAGCGCATTTCCACGTACGGTGCGGGTCGCCACGTACCCTGCGCCGTAGGCTTTGCGTTGGTGTAACGCGGAACCATAAATCAGCCTTACAGCGTACCCTGCACCGTAGGCTCTGCGTTGGTGTAACGCGGAACCATAAATCAGCCTTCAGTTGTGCGCTGTCTGCTCTTCAGAAAACCTCCTTTTTCTCTTCTCATTTTGCTGGGATGTCGGGTCCCTCCGCCGAGACACAACTTTTGCGGTACGCGTTGTTTCTTGTGTCTAAAAATGATTCGCAGTGCACACACCCAATCAGAAACGGTACAGATATTTTGGGATTTTAATATATAAAAAAATAAACTTATAAATAATAAAGAATCCCCATAACCTTTGATCGGGTGGGCAGGATGCACGTTTGGGTGTGGGAACAGCCCACCCCTGCCCCAAAACCGGCCTCGAGTTCCAGTACACAGACTTCAGGTAAACATGTGCATTTTATATGCATGCAAACATTTTTGGAGCGGAGCGGGGTGCAGTGTTACTGGAGCGCTGAGCGGTTATGGGTGGAGCTTTTTTTTGCGACTTTGAGGGAGGAGCAGAGCGGTGACAACCTTTGTGAGCGAGGAGCGGAAATTCTCGCCACTTCACTCCGCTCACATGCTCTGATATACAAAGACAGTTTGTCTGTGTAACGGCGACACACGGAGCTGTATGAACGATACTGTACACAATACAATGCAAATACAGTGTTATTACCAGGTTATTACCGGTAGTCGCCCGGGCGTTTAATTGAACCGGCGTTTATTATGCCAAATGGGCTCGGACCCCGACGGCTATTAGAGCACAGGCGCGTATTTGCGCGCGGGTGACTATTTGGTCATCTACGGTATTGTAGATATAATTGATTTCCTATTAGGTTTCAGGGACAACTGTTCTTCCCATGGCTGTAAATCTGGAAGAAAACGATATGAGGGACAGAGCAAGGACTTGCACTGTCAAATCTGGAAGTAATGGAACAGAAAATTGAAATTGAAATTGAAATTGAAATTGAAATTGAAAACAGAAAATCCACATATTTTCCATTGTATATAAGTAGCATCGGCAAAGCCAGGTGGAATTTTTTTTTTTTAATAATGGGTATCCTTTTTGAAACTATGAATGAAACTAATTGAATGAAACTAATAGAAATTTTCTCTTGAATTGTGACTGGACTGCACTACAGAATTTGATGTAAAATGAGAAGGGTTAGTTGGGAGAGAAGAGAACAAGAAAGCTTTCAGGGATGAGGTATGACGATGAGGGATAAAAGGTGTTCTAGCTTACACCACATAAGTTCCTGCAAGTGAATACAATAAGTCAATTTATGAATATGAGCTGACCAGTAATACAATAAGAAGGTAGGTAGAGCAAGTCCCCCACTAAATCTACCACTCTGTTTTCCTAACTGCAGGAAAGTGGTAACAAGTTGGTCCAATGTCTTAAAGAAAGACTTTGGGGAAAAATACCAGATTACAAGAGTCATGGTAAAATACTCATCTTTGTTGCTTTAATCCAACCTATAAGCGATAGGGGTAATCAGATTTAATTTGTGAGTAGGGGACAAAAATGTGTTAGATATAAAGAAGGTAGAGTACGGTTCACCTTAATTGTCAAATATTTAAACCCTAGGCGGTTTTTTAAACCCTCAGTTTAAAAGGAATATCAGACTGTGTTAGTGTGAGAGCTAAGGAATTTATAGGATAACGTTCACTTTTTGGAAAGTTTACCTTATAGCCAGAAATACACCCAAATCTCTTCAACAAAGATACAATTGATGGAACACTAGTTAGGGGGTGAGATACATATAAAGTAAGTCATCTGCATAAAGTGACAATTTCCGATTAATGCCAAAATGGCAGATGCCCTGAAAGAGAGGGGGAGATCACAGAGCTCTTGACAAGAGTACAATAGCATGAGTGAAAAGTAGTGGAGACAAGGCGCACCCCTGTCTTGTCCCAGGAGAATGTAAAATAGCTGGAGGAAAAATTGTTTGTCTGGAGGCTGGCTTAGCATGCACTATGTAGCAATTGAATCCATGAAATAAACCTATAGCCTACCCAAAACCAGATTTAGATAGGACAGCAGAGAGATAGCTAAATTCCACACCATCAAAAGCTTTTTTCTGCGTCAAGCGAGATAATTACTTCTGCACGGGTGGAGAAATAATGAGATCAAATGACATTCAAAAGTGTACAAACATTAAAAAAACAGATGCCACTCTTGAATTAACCCATTTTGGTTCCCTGATATAATAAAGGGAATTACTTTTTCTAGGCGTCTTACTAAACCTTTATCAAGAACTTCAACGTCCACATTAAGAAGCGAGATATGTCTGTAAGATGCACAAGATGTGGGGTCTTTGTCTTTCTTCAAGAGAAGTGTGATGACCACCTGAGATAATGTGGGAGGCAATGATCCACATTCAAGAGATACATTATATACTGAAATAAGCAATGGGGCTAACTTGTCTACGAACCTGAAAAGAAATCTGGGCCTGGTGCCTGGGCCTGGGCATTTACCACAAAGCATAGTTTTGATAGAACACAACATTTCTTCCAATTGGAGTAGCACATCTATCATCTATCTTTCAATTTCACACTCCATCTTTCCCTCACTCGCGAACAAGACCCCCAAGATACTTAAACTTCTCCACTTGCGAGACCTTTTCACCTACCCGGAGAGGGAACGCTTCCCCTATCAGTCGGGAACCATGGTCTCGGGTATGGAGGTGCTGATTCTCAACCAGCCACTTCACATTTGGCTGCAAACCAACCCAGCACATGCTGAATGTCCTGGCCTGATGAAACCAACAGGGCAACATCACCTGCTGGAATCCTGCTGTTCTGAAACTTGACCCCTTGTGGCTCCTGGCTACGCCTAGAAATCCTGACAAATCCATGGAAAATGGCACTGGAAACAGGTCTGACTTACTGCTGGCTAGGGCTGGGCGATTTTAGACAAAAATAAAATCCTGATTTTTTTTCTCTGAAAACCCGATTTTCGATTTCGATTTCGATTTTTTTGGTAAAACTACAAAAGACAATGGAATAAATTGTTTCAAATATTTTATCTTTATTTGTAAAGAAAAATAGCAAACATGAAGTGCAATTGAAAGATACTGTAAATCCTCCTTGAGTTTAGTAAAGTGACAACATTTACAATTTTCTTGACCAAACAAAGATGACTAGACGAGCTCTGTCTGTAATGCAGCCAGCTGCAAAAAAGGAAAATCGATTTTCCGATTTTCCATTTTTTAACATCGTCTTGATTAATAAATCCGATTTAGATTTAAAATCGATTAATCGCACTGCTGGCAATGCAAACCAAGTGGCTGGTCCAGTTGTACAGAGACCAAACAGTCCTCAGGTTTGGCAAAACTCCAATAAACCCTTCAGGTAACCTGTGGAGGGTATAGAGCTGGCCCAGTGTTCCACAGTTGGGAGGAAAATTGTAATCAGTTGAATTCTCCTCTCAGGTACCCTGGTGTAGACTTTCCCGACTAATAAAATTGAAACAGTACCAACATGTTTGCTCCAACAGTCAGAACCTTCAAAGAGATAGATAAAAAAAAAGAGTTGGACAACAGCACTGAACAGTAAACATGGCAGGAGGACTCATGTATGGAGGTCAAAAGAGACTGTTGTGCAACTCATAGGTAGCTTGGCTGTCCAGTTATCAAGGCTAATGATAATTCTATTAAAGAATTATTAATAATTAATAAAGTTGACTATTTATCAAATTGTATTATCAAAAATGATAATTCTCGTAGGGGCACCACCGCCGGGGCCTTACTTCCGGTGGGATTCGATAACTAACAGCAGAAAATCAGTCTCATTATGATTTGAATTATCCTGCAGAACAGCAAATCTTACAGAATAACAGTGAAGGCGTGATATCCGAACACTAGGCTCTGCTTAAACAAATCAATTTGTGACCAAATCTTGCATGAAATAACACAACCACTCATAAAGAAATCAATCAGAATTTATTTACATACGGGTGTCAAAAGATGATAAACGCAACACCCAAATAAACCTGATGGCAGAAACTACCTTATTACAAAACCATTAACTAACAAGAAAAACAACAATCAATAAAATGAAACATAAACGTTAAATGCATGGAATGAAAAGAAGAGAATCAAATGTAATAATAATAAAGATGATAAAGAACACAATAATGATAACGTACAGTAATACGCATACAGTAATCTCATTAAACATAAGTTCAGCTTTACACCGTTCTAACTGACTGATCGCCCAAACACAGCCTCACGTCTCCTCTGGATTCTGCATCTGGAGCGGGTTCTGTCGGGGGTTCCAGTCCGATGCGGCCTCGTTCCTCTCGGCTTTCAGTCCAAGCAGTCTCTCGTCTCTCTCTCTTCTCCTTCGACTCTGAAGAAATAAAAAGACAGGGGTGCAGCAGCCGGGCGATCCCGCCCTGGTCAACGGAGCCTATCACGGCGTCTCGGTGCGCGCGGGGATCCAGTCCACTCGTCGGACGTGCGGGCTCCTGAGCGCGTGGGCCTCACGGACACAGGTGGCTGGGTGCTCCTCGGGCTGAGCTGGCAGGCTGACCGGAGGATCAGGCCCTCCTCGGGAGAGAACTTAGAGCGGAGAGAGAAATTAGAAAAGAGAGAAACTTGGGAGCGCAGTGCGCTCCGTGGTAACGGGTCTTACGCTCCGCCGGACACTCCAGGCTCGAAGCGGCTCCCCCCCCCGTCTCGTCGCAGCGCTCAGGAATAAATGGGTAGATGCGGCCGTGGCTGCCTCGGTCGGCAGGCACGTCTTGTCCGGTCCGCTGGCTGAGGGAGAGAGTGAGCACTGGGCAGGAAGGGAGCTTTTGAGTTCCGCGGGCTGCGTGATGTCACCAGCCCCTGGCAAGTGATTGGGTGCTTCCCGCTTTTGGGCTTGGGGCGGTTTTACTGAGAGGGACAGTCCCCCCCTTCAGGGCTCGCTTCCTGGGCTCCATTTAGTCTGAACCCCCCCTGGTGTCGTCACCCCAGGGAGTCTGTTCCTGGTCCCTTTGCGTTGTCTTTTCCTTTGTTCCTCCAGGTCTGGCGGGAACCCTGCTGGGTTTGTGGGGGCTATACTGCGCCTGACCCCCCTCCCAGGTGTCGTAAACCCCATGGAGTCTGTTATCTGGTCTGGAGTCATGCAGCATAAACTTTGGCTTGGCTTCGGCCCTTTACTGGCCCAAGAGAAATGTTCACCCACTCACATATGTCATGAATTCATAATCATATTAGTCCAATAGTCCAACAAGACAAAACGGCTATGGTAGTGTTGAGGACCTTCCATTCATCCATTTTCCATCGCTTATCCGGAACCAGGTCGCAGGGGCAGCAGTCTCAACAGAGATGCCCAGACTTCCTTCAACCCAGACATCCATCTTCCCTCACTCGTGAACAAGACCCCGGGACACTTGAACTCCTCAAATGCCTTCTCCAGATCCACAAAGCACATGTGGACTGGTTGGGCAAATTCCCACGAACCCTCAAGCACCTTGCGGAGGGTATAGAGCTGGTCCAGTGTTCCACGACCGGGACAAAAACCGCATTGTTCCTCCTGAATCCAAGGTTCAACTGTTGGCCGTATACTCCTCTCCAGTACCCTGGCATAGATTTTCCCGGGGAGGCTGAGAAGTGTGATCCCCCTATAGTTGGAACACACTCCCCTTTTTTAAACAGAGGGACCACCACCCCGGTTTGCCACTCCAGTGGTACTGTCCCCTTCCTCCATGCAATGTTGCAGAGGCGTGTCAACCAAGACAGCCCTACAACATCCAGAGACTTGAGGTACTCAGGGCGAATCTCATCCACCCCCGATGCCACTGAGGAGCTTACGAACCACCTCAGTGACCACGGCTTGGGTGATGGATGAGCACATGCCCAAGTCCACACTCTCTGCTTCCTCAATGGAATGCATGTCAGTCAGGTTGAGGAGATCCTCGAAGTATTCCTTCCACCGTCCGATGATTTCCCCGGTTAATGTTGTCAACATCTCCTATCTCCATTCATCAGAAAATATCTTTCAGAGACCATTTCCTGAAAAATCAGTTGTTATAATTAAATAGAAATGTTTAAGAGTGAGTTTTTGTTACACTCAGTGATTATAGTAGGCCTGAAGGCTGACTGGAAAAGGTATTCATTTACTTTAAAATGTAAAATAAAGGTTGCAACACCAAGTCCAGTTGATGCCAAAATGAAATGGTTTATTGCCCTTTCTTCCAATACTGTTCATGAAAAGATGGGCAAAGAATGCAGCCAAAAAAATATATTCACACACTCCTAACCCAGAAGTACCATTGGGTCTACACAGCACTACAACCCCTCTCAGACTGCCCAGGCAGCGGAGAGCCTCTCCATTTTAAGACTCGGCCCCTCCTACTGGACCATACCTCCTTAATTGGAATCCATCCATAACCCCTTAACCTTAACCCCACAGTTAATTTTCCATATCCCAGATCAATTTACACTCATTTGCCACACATGAAGGCGGCCCTCAATGCATTTACACAAGATCTCCATCCAGAAAATTTACAAACACAACCCCACAATTGGTATGGTCCAGTGAGATGGACTCAGCATGCTCCCTAGTGATGTGCCTTGCCGTGCAGAGGCTTTGAAGGACGTGTCCAGTAATCCAGGAAGTATTTTGCGAAGCACCTATCGAGGACATAGGCGATGATGTCCAAAGCCTTGCTGGCTCCTTACTCCGCCTATCTGTTCAGGAAGTGGTTCAATGCTGAGGCATTACAGAACCCTACATGAGAATAAGGACAACAATGGTGGACCAAGCTGTGGTGTCACCTTGACGACAGAGTAAAGGAGTCAAGAAGACAGAATGTCACTGCTGATGCGACTGTAGAGTTCCAAAGGTATATAATGGAGCCAAACATTGGCTGACAAGAAGATCCACTCAAGTACTGGGAACGACAGAAACACCTCTACCCCAGCTTTCACAAGCCTGCAGTTGCTTTCTTGAAGCACCCCAGCATCCTCTGTGCCTTGTGAGAGGGTGTTCTCAAAGGCAAGCGAAATCCTTTGCAAAAAAATAAATTGCCTTAATCCAAAAACTATTGAAAAACTTTTATTTCTCAATAAAACATGATTCCATAAGTTCCACAAGCAGATTCAATGTCTTACAACCCACGTCAACACAAGCATATTCATTGTCCTCACCCCCCATTATCACTTTGCCTTGTGACTCTTTATGAACACAAACCAGTACAAAATTCAAAATATATATCTACAAACCGCTAATGGCCGGGTTTCCCAGATCCAACCTCTCTTAAGGATTTAAGAGAGGTTCAAAGAAGGTTTCAACTAAGAAGGTACCCTAAGATACGGGTGTTTCCCAGATGACTTCTTAACACCGTTCTTTAGTTTCGCTCTTTCAGAAGCTCTTTGGAGGAGCTGTCCGGTTCTGAAACCAAATCAATCGATGCCAGGCAAATCGATCACCGATCACTATCAGCGCATTTTCACACACAGCACTGCTACCTAACGCACTAATTCCCTGCTGCCTGTGCGTTATAATGAAAAATTAAGATGATAAATATAATTCAATGACCCTTTTTCATGATGAAAACAAGACTGCAACTAAATAAGAAGTAGTCTTGGTGAGAGAATAATGAAGAAATGTATTGTTTTTATTAAATGTGAAAGATGGACGAAATGAGAAATTAACTTAATGATCATTCAGCATATAGGACCACATTGTATCCTCGTGACTAGTAAAACAGAATCCTTCACCTCAAAAAAATATTCTGAAGTTTATTTAGCTGCTTGACCGTTTTCACTATTGCATTTATCAACGTTGTATTTGCGGATGTGTGGGGACACAGCGGGTGTGGAGACCATGGGACTAACGTTACTTAGTAACGGGTTAGAGTAACGCCGTTAGTTTTGCGGTAACTAATACTCTAACGCATTACTTTTTAATTTCAGTCACGCAATAACCGCTACCAAACGGTGCGTTACTCCGTTATTTCTGGCTACAGTGAAGCTTTTTTTCCCCGCACGCGGAGACCAGAGGAAACGTAGTGGGTGTGCGTTCAACAGTGGTGTAAAGTAACGAATTACAAGTACTTCGTTATTGTACTTAAGTAAGATTTTTGAGAATTTGTACTTTTATTGATACTTTCATTTTTCTGCACTTTTACTTTTACCTCGTTACATTTTCAAGGAAAAAATCGTACTTTTAATCCGCTATATTTAAAAATTGGACACGTCGTTACTCGCTACAAATTAAAGGACAGCACAGCGGGGGCTGATTTATGGTTCCGCGTTACACCGGCGCAGAGCTACGGCGTAGGGTACGCGGCGACGCACACCCTACGCTGTAGCCTACGGCGTAAGGTGTGCGTCGATTTAACGCGGAACCATAAGGCGGACGGGAAGGAAGGGGGGTGCGTGAATATACCGAGAAGGAGCCGCAGGGGAGCCCGGGAGAGTTGCGCCGCAGAGGCGGGCCGGAAGGCCGGAGGAACCGCCGTTGCGACCGATGAGGACTGAAGTCTGAATTATGGTTCCGCGTTAAATCGACGCAGAGCATCGTCGTACGGTACGGGCCCTGCGTTGGTGTAACGCGGAACCATAAATCAGCCTTGAGCGGCAGCCGACGCGTGTCCATGCGCACCATTCTTTGATTCCACCCCTTCTAAGGTGGTTTTGGCATTTAAAAGTTCAAAAGTCTCATCCTTTATCAGCTGGGGTTGCTTAATGTTGTCACTGCATACTACAGGCTGGGGGTGGACCTGTCAGCGGGGCCAATGGGGAACAGCAGCAGTGATGAGCAAAGGGAGAAATTAAAATGGGGTAATGGAAACAAACGCTAAAGGGGTCAGAATAATATCACCATTATTTAGAGTTGTAAGCAAATTCTTGGATTCTTCATTTCTTTGCAATCCTTTTGAAAATAATTTTGTACTTTGAATTTTGTACTTTGTACTTTGTACTTTTTACTTTTGTACTTAAGTACATTTTACACCATGTACTTTTGGTACTTTATTATATTTAAGTTGAGGTACTTTTATACTTTTACTTAAGTAATGTTCTTAATGGGTACTTTTTATTTTTACTTAAGTAATTTTCAAGCAGAAAATTTGTACTTTTACTTAAGTACAATATTTTTGTACTTTTTCCACCTCTGGCGTTCAAAAACATGACGGTCATGAGCCAAGAGAAGGCGAGTTTCGCGTGGAATTACAGCAATCCCTGGTTTTTCGCAGGGGTTATGTTCCAAAAAGAACCCGTGATAAGTGAAATTCTTTTTACAATTATAGAGGGCTTCAAATTGCAGAGATCACCGCCTCGCACGTATTCCACTGCTCTGCTGATGCCGCTGCATCCCGACTCGCGCTGTAGCGTCTTTTTCTCCTAAAGCCGCGGTACAGCTGTGTTTTTTCAAGAGAAGAAAATAGTTATGGGTCATTGTCTTCGCTCTTTTTTCTTCTGGGCAAAAAGATTCTTATAAACCGACATGCTACCATTGGTTATATTTGAGGACTGTAATGAACGATTAATCAAAGGCTCCTGTTCTTGAGCTGCTGCTGAAGCTCATTGGCCGTTCTCAGCTTGTTGCTAAGCAACCAACGTTATTGATACAGGAAGTGAAGAAGCGGGGAGACTGTTTAGAATGCAGAACAGGATGGATGCACAATGCAAATCCATACAGTACCTGCTGGAATGAAGGCTAAAGGGGATTAATGGGAGCATTTAAAATAATGTTTTTATTTAAAGTAACTGAAAAGTTACTTTTCATAGTAACGCATTACTTTTTGGTCTAAGTAGCTGAGTTACTGAGTTACTTTTTAATGAAGTAACTAGTAACGGTAACTAGTTACTATTTTTCAGTAACAACACTGGTGGAGACCCGCAGAGCTGCTCCTCTATGCACTAATTGCCTGTCATCACACATGTAGGTGCTCGGGCTCGGGCGCGGGCAGGAGGATCGGTGTCACGGCTGCCTGGACAGCCCGGTCCGACAGCACGTCCAGGGGATTGAAGTGCTGATGCACGAATGCGTTCATATAAACAGTTCTGCTTCGCGCACGGCGACGCGGTTGATTTGCAGCGAGAACATGCTGTATAGCAGCCAAATTATCAAATAAATTATATTCATGATGATCGTTTTATTTGTGCGTAATGCATAAAGCATATATAGGAACACACTTGTTATTCCTTATTTTTCTTTTTTTTTCCCTTTGCTGTCACCAATGAATGCTAAACAATATAAATCTAAAGTATAAAATAGATCACAATTTGTGCGGGGTGCATTGTTTTAATATCTCATTGCTTGGTGTGATATTGATTTGCCTGACGCTGCTGGATCTGTGAGTGTTTGTTCACTAAGATGGTTGTAAAGACTGGGTCAGCAGCATCTTTCATTTCCTTCTTAATGAAAGAGATTCTTAGGCTAATAGCAACTCTGGGAAACGCAATTTTCTTTCACAGGCTCCTTAAGAAGGTTTGAAAGAAGTCTTTCGCTGTTAAGAGCTACTTAACTGATCTGGGAAACCGGGCCAATGTCATTGCAATATTTTTTCCAGTTTAATTTCTTCTGGCCAGTAGATGGCGTAGTAAGAGCAACTGAAGCCCCAAGAAGCTTTGTGCTTTAGTGAACCAATTTGATGAAAAGCTTCAATGCTTCATGAAGCTTCATCTGCCCATCACTAATGCTCCCTACAGGTTACTCAGGCACTATAAGACAGCCTGAAACAATGCTCGGGTACTTTGTCACTTCCCAACACCAGGAAATACTGTGGTAAGAAAACAATATGATTAAATACAAAGTCATGATTTCCAACCATCAAATAATAAAGAGATACCCAAACAATTTCAATCGCCTTGGCCCCTCTCGTTTGAGCGAGCAATTTTTAACTTGTAGGGATGGGTATCATATAGACCTTCTTTGAAGGGAATTTGACCCGAAATGTGGCGATACTTGGGGAGCAGTGGCCAAAGGTGTGAGGGCCCTATCAATGCTGAGTTTTGATTTAGGGTCACCAAACTTAGTAGAAATTTAGCTGTGTATATGAGAAAGATTCCTGATATTTTACAGAATATTTCAATAAACTGTTGCATTTTAAAGATTTTTTAAAATCATTATACAGGGTCTACAAGGAGATTTCAGATTTTCTGTGATCAGTGCCTCTTTTAAGAGATCCAAATGGTTACTCATACTCACAGCATCACCTTGTGGTGAAAGGAAGAAACTGTCTTATCTCTCAGGAGTTAATAGATGCGCCTGTGCATCCAAATCACATGACTCAATTTACAATGAGGTAGCAGTGAGACTAAGCCTAGCTGAGTCTCTGTTCCAACTTTTCTTGAAAGTGTGTAGTATAAACTAGATGCATATTTTTAAGTCGTGTTGATAAGCCTTGTAAACAGAGTCATGATAAAAATAAAAGACATGTTTTTTTTCTGCACATTGCCATAATGTTTGGTTCAGGAAGAAATGGTAAAAATGAGATGTTCTGAGGAAAGAGGTCGGTGTGAAAAAAAGACATCCTCTCTCCTATTCATGAAAAAAATGCACTATTTTGACCAATCAAAAAACAAGTATATGGCAACATACAGTGGGGCAAAAAAGTATTTAGTCAGACACCAATTGTGCAAGTTCTCCCACTTAAAAAGATGAGAGAGCCCTGTAATTTTCATCATATGTAACTTCAACTATGAGAGACAGAATTGGCGGAAAGAATCCAGGAAATCACATTGTAGGATTTCTACCGAATAAATTGGTAAATTCCTCGGTAAAAGAAGTATTTGGTCACCTACAAACAAGCAAGATTTCTGGCTTTCACAGACCTGTAACTTCTTTTTTAAGAGGCTCCTCTGTCCTCCACTCGTTACCTGTATTAATGGCATCTGTTTTAACTGGTTATCAGTATAAAAGACACCTGTCCACAACCTCAAACAGTCACACTCCAAACTCCACTATGGCCAAGACCAAAGAGCTGTCAAAGGACGTGAGAAACTAAATTGTAGACCTGCACCAGCTGGGAAGACTGAATCTGCAATAGGTAGCAGCTTGGTGTGAACAAATCAACTGTGGGAGCAATTATTAGAAAATGGAAGACACACAAGACACTGATAATCAATTCAATTCAATTCAATTTTATTTATATAGCGTCTAATCCAACAAAAGTTGTCTCTAGACGCTTTCCAGAGACCCAGAACATGAACATAAACCCCCGAGCAATTATTACAATGGCAGGTAAAAACTCCTATAGTGGGAAAAAAGCCTTAAGCCAAACAGTGGCAAGAAAAACTCCCCTTTAGGAGGGAAGAAACCTTGAGCAGGACCTGGATCATAAGGGGGGACCCTCCTGCCGAAGGCCAGAATCTCCCTCCATCTGGGGTTCCACGCAAGATCTCACCCCGTGGGGTAAAAATGATCACAAGAATGTTGAGTAAAAAACCCAGAACCACACGGGGACCTAGTGAATGACCTGCAGAGAGCTGGGACCAGAGTAACAAAGGAACCATCAGTAACACACTACGCCGCCAGTGCCAGACATGCCCTTCTGCTTAAGCCAGTACATGTCCAGGCCTGTCTGAAGTTTGCTAGAGAGCATTTGGATGATGCAGAAGAGGGATTGGGAGAATGCTATATGATCAGATGAAACCAAAATAGAACATTTTCGTAGAAGCACAAAGTTGCATCCAAAGAACATCATACCTACTAATGAACAATAGGGTTGGAAACATCATGCTTTGGGGATGTTTTTCTGCAAAGGGACCACGACGACTGATCCGTGTTGGGAGAGAATGAATGGGGCCATGTATCATGAGATTTTGAGTGAAAACCTTCCATCAGCAGGGCATTGAAGATGAAATGTGGCTGGGTGTTTCAGCAGCACAATGATCCAAACACATCGCCCAGGCAACAAAGGAGTGGCTTCGTAAGAAGCATTTCAAGGTCCTGGAGTGTTCTAGCCAGTCTCCAGATCTCAACCCCATAGAAAATCTTTGGAGGGAGTTGAAAGTCTGTGTTGCCCAGTGACAGATGTGAATGTCCATGTCTCCCAGTACAATTAGTGGAGAGCCATCATCAGGGATGTCAGAGAGAATCATGTCCATTTCAGAGATGAACTCATCTATGTTGCCTCCTGGAGGGCGGTATATGACCAGAATGTAAGCAGTGAAGGGCTTAGAGATCTTTACTGTGTGATATTCCAGTGATGGGGAGTTAGCAATGGGACAGATGGATGTGAATCCACTTTTTGGACATTAGAAAGCCTGTACCACCCCTTCACCCAGCAGAGTGAGGTGTTTGAGTGAATTCTGCTGGTGTATCTGTGTTTTCTGGATGGATCCAAGTCTCTGTCAGGGCTAGGACCTGAATGTCTGAGAGACGTAACAATGAACTGATGAACTCTGTTTTTTTAACTGCGGACTGACAGTTCCAGAGACCAAAGATAACAGAGGATTTGGCAGACGGGTCTACCACGGGACAACACAAGTTTTGTGGATTGCGCTGCCTACGGGAGGCGCGTTTTGGTCTGTACCCATAGATGTCCGGGATAGTTTTGAAACACATTTTGCGCTACTTTGGTTGTACGGGGTTGGACACTCGTGACTCTGCTCGGTGGACTCGTACAGGTAGACTTGCAGGTGTTTACCCTATGTGGTCTTAACCCGAAGTGGGCAGTAACAACGCTGACGCCTCACTGACACTTCAGCGCACCATGTGGTGAAATACCAGAAGTTGGCCCAGCTGCAATCGTTAGGCAAATTGCAACTGGCTGAAACCCCCTTTTTCTGCTTTGCCCCGAGCAGAAGAATGCAGAAGCTCACCTAAACAGACTGATCACTTGCTAATAAAATGTGTGCTTGTTCTGCCAAAGTTAAAGTTATTCTATGCAGTCTTCCTAGAGCTAACAAGATTTGAAAGTGGCGCTTCCTCTAAGCCCCGCCCCCCCCCGCCCCCACCCACGAGCGCTCCGTCCAAAGCCTCGCCCCCACAAACACGAATGCGCATAGGATTATTAAACATTTTGGACAGCACATTTACAGCAAAACTACCCCATGTCTCATTCACCTGTAAGCGAGGCCGGTTTTAGGGGGGCTGTGCCCACCCAAACGTGCCCACCGGCGTCTCCATCCCGGAGAGCGTCGATGAACGGCACGGCAGCGCGCTGTGGTGCTGCAGGCTCTAAAGCCGCAGCTACGCCGTACCCTACGGCGTCTACGCCGTACCCTACGGCGTAGCTGCGGCAACAAGCAGCGCGCTGCCGTGCCGTTCACCGGCGCTCTCCGCTCTCGCCGTGAGAAGCCTATATCCCCACGGACCCGATACAGCTTCCGAGCCGGAGCGGCTGCGGCCGTTCACGTGTCCCCGCGGGCTGCTGCTGCTGCAGGAGCTGCTGGGCAGAGAGGAGCAGCCTCTGCAGCAGCAGCAGCAGCAGCCTAACGGCTCCCGCTCCCCGGTCACACACAGCGGAGACCGAGCTGCTCTGGAAATAACTACATAATATATATAATATACTGGGGTCCGTGGCAGAAGGGAGGAAGGGAGGGGGTTACACTGGGACACTGAGCCCAGGAAGACCCGTGGAAGTGAACACGTCGGGCTGCTGCTGGAAGCGAGTGCGCGTGGGACAGGGCGGGGGGACGTGGTTTAAAATGAAGGCATCTGATTGGTTCTTTCCCTTCCTGGACCTGGACCAATTCGTATCATTCGGGCCGAATGGGGGGGGCTTAGAGGTGCCATTTTCAAAATGCTTGCTAGCTCAGGGAGGATCAAGGATAATACCTTTAAGCAAATTCTCACTTATATAGGATGGGATTACCCTCTTAAATCACCGCCTCTTTCTGCTTCGCCTCGAGCAGTACAAAACAGTGGGTCTGACCTGAATCCCGACCTCAACTGTAGTCCAGAGAAAGCTGCTAACGACAGGGATTGAGACTAACAATAGCAATCAACTGCCCGAAACCAGACGAGAAACTCCCGCAGACGGTCACCTAAACTGACTGATCACTCGCTAATGAAATCCGTGCTTGTTTTAGGTAGTTAGGATCATGTCATGATAGTTTGAATGGTACATGATGACGGTATTAATGTGATATGATTATGCTTTTAATGCGACATGATGCTGCTTTTAACTTGACATGGTGGTGGTTTGACTGTGATATGATGTTTGCTCAGAGCACCAAAAATTTATGACATTAAACACTCATTAATATGTGATCCAGCTGTCAATCACAGGAGCTGTACAGCCAGTTTCATTTATAGAACAGAGAAGTTAAGAATTCTAGTTGCCCCGGTAATGAGAGCAGCTGCACCCCTTGTAGAAACTCATAATGTAATAACGGCTCATAATGTAATAACTTAAATGTAATAAAAGTTCATAATGTAATAATCGGCTCATAATGTAATAAAATCACGAGTGCCTAACGTAATAACGGATTTGCGCATAATGTAATAATTTAATAACTTACTACATTATGAGCCCTACTGGCGCCGCTCATAATGTAATAACAGCTCATAATGTAATAACAGCTCATAATGTAATAATGGCTCATATTGTGAGAAAGGTGTTGCATTATCATCATTTTTACCTCAGCCATTCCTGCAGGGGTGGAAGGAAATGCTTTCCCCTCTGTGTCTGTCTGTCTGTCAGCAGGATCACACAATTTCTGCGACATGTGGTGGCGCATTGGCCAACTTAGATGTCATATAACTCTGCCCCCAATACGCGGTGGGCCACATTAACAGGAAGAGAAGCCTTATTGTTTAACGCATCATCCCCTATAGGTGAAGTCCATGGTATAAAGGTCACAATATAGCACACACTGACAACAAGAATGGACTTATGGACAGAAGTCTGTGTTTGTGTTCGACTATGATTTGTACATAGGTGGCGCTACAGTAACCAACTCAAAAGCTGGCAGGACAAGAGGGTGGATTAGGGAAGAAGGAGGGGGGCTGTAGTTCATGTAGTTTAAAATAGCATTTTCTTTGTTTAGTATTGCTACAATTAATGCAGGACACAATAACTTCTACAATCAAAACACATTTAAGATTGGTCCTTTCAAATAAGTAAGTGAACACTCTTTCCTTCCATACAACCTGATGAGGTCCTTCCAAGCAAAATGTTAATGCCAATTTAAAGCTAGGGTCTACGATATTCAGTTTTTTTTTTTTAAAGGCACCTTCTCCCCACACACCCCCCCACCCCCGTGCTCTGGCTCATGATGCTCCCACCTCCGACACACCCCCTCCGGTACGGGAGCCAGCCGTACTTTCAAATTCAGAAATGGGAGGCGGGAAGTTGGTGAGGACTGTCCAGTCACTGACAGTGCCGTTCGGCACCTATTGGACCCTATTGGTCCCTACTGGACCCTATTGGTCCCTATTGGACCCTTGTTCTTTCTTTTACAGGAATGTGAAATTATCCTCTCAGTACTTTAACAATGACATCATATGTCTCATCATCCATCACTCCATTTCCATGGCCTTGAACGTTACTAACCCAAAGGGCCTTGAACGTTACTAACCCATAGGGCCTTGAACGTTACTAGCCCAAAGGGCCTTGAACGTTACTAGCCCAAAGGGCCTTGAACGTTACTAGCCCAAAGGGCCTTGAACGTTACTAGCCCAAAGGGCCAGCGTGAACAGGATCAAAATTGTTATGTCCAGTCATTGTTCCTTTTCTGTGAATGAAACAAAATTCATTGATTCCTTTTTTTTTTTTTTAATTTTTAGAATCACTAGATTAATGTAAATATTGATTTATTTTCAACAAATAGGATATCTGCTTATATTTTAGCGTGCTATGCACCTCTACAGTATGATACAGGTCCTTGATGAACCTCTACCTGTTGCTGGTTGATAGAGACACTGATGACAAATTAAAAACGTAGAGCAGAGGAAACTTGCTTGATGAGAAGGTGTTTGCTCAGTGGAAAACACTATAAAGAATTAAATCAACATTCATTTTTTGTGTGGTTTACTGGGGACTGTGGTAGATTAGCTACTTTTCTTTTTTTCTCCACAGGACTTGTACATGAGAATTCAGCTGCCAGCTAAAACATAAGGTGGATGGATTGGTTTTAACAAAGATATTAATTGAACTTTGGAGTTCACAAATAGCACTGCTTACCTGCAACGATCAGACAGTGGAAGTTAGCATGGCATTCGCAAAGGCCCAAAATAACTAACCTAGTGGCTCAACTTTACACATCTTACATAATAAAATGTGAGAATGCAATTACTATTAAATAATACTTGGTTTCACTAATTTAGTTTACTAATGCGCTGAAACCCATGCCGTTTGCTTTATTTGCACCTTTAAGAGGTAACAATTATGATAATGCAGCTGTTTTCTCACAATATGAGCCATTATTACATTATGAGCTGTTATTACATTATGAGCGTCGCCAGTAAGGCTCATAATGTAATAAGTTATTACGTTATTACATTATGCTCAAAGCCGTTATTACGTTATGCGCTCATGATTTTATTACATTATAAGCCGATTAGTACATTATGAACTTTTATTACATTTAAGTTATTACATTATGAGCTGTTATTACATTATGAGTTGCTACACCCCTTAACACAGCACTCTGTCTCTCCCTCCTCTCACCTCCATGAATCAGTACTTTGAAGCTTCCGAACAAAAGCTCATATCTTCCAAACGATAAGTGGTATCAACAAATTTCGTTTGGCATAAGAGCCAGAGGTCTCTACGGAATACAATGACACTGGGGGTTATAGTTTGGGATTTAGAGCAAGTTATAAAGAGCCATTTAATCATCTGTGCTTAACAGGTAATCTGGTAAGCTCCCCATTATAAAACATAGAAATAATATGGGCACTCTCTGAAGTCTACATTTATTTGAAAAAAATGGTGGTTGATTTGAAGGTGTGGACAATACAGAAATTTGTTGTTGAATTTTAAAGTTTATTTGTCAACCCCAGAATATTAGAGTGGATGACATCATTGGCTACAGTGGAAAGGTGTGAGAAAAAAATGTGAAAAAATTCAGCTTCACCATGTTGTAGTTCAAGTGTCGTGAATATTAGAAAGCTGGATGTTTTGGTGTTAAATGGAAGGGAAAGTATTTGCTGGGGAAAGAAGGTTTACCAATACAATGGAAATATCGATCTTTCAGAGCGAAGTTGATATTGATAATAATAAAAACGTTTTCATTTTGCAGCCATTTGTGTCAGGCTGTAATCTGCAAAGTGCAATACAGTCAATTAGGGGTCTCTTAACAAATACGGACAATCCAGTTAGAATGATTTGGAGACATAACTTTGCTGCAACACCCAAACAGAATCATCATAAGCAGAAGATATTTGAAGAGTCATTTTAATGCACAGTTATCTATTAAACTTAAAAAACGAAATACAATACATTATATGGCTTGGAAAAGACTGTAAATATTATTTTCAAAGATACTTATAGACACATACATCAGTAGTTGCTTCATGGGTATTTGGCATGCAAGTTGAACATTGCTCATACTCTATTTCATATATTCATTCACTATTTGCTAGCCATTTTGAATAAATGAATGAAAAGAAATGAATTGAGTTTGTATAGGCAACACGGTGGCTTAGTGGTTAGCACTGACTACGTTTACATGCAGTCAAAATTCGGGTTAAGGTCAATATTCCGGTTACTGAAACATTCAATATTCCATTTCCATGGTAATTAATCATTCGGGATATCTGGATCAAACCAGCGACGCGTGGAGAACGTGATGATGCAATTCCCGTAATTTCTGCTTCTTCTTCCTGTATCCAAATTCAAAACAAATGCTGCTTCGCGCAACTTTTCTCTCACCTTCTTGTAAATCTGTCTATCCCGGTACTTTCTACCGTCTACAAATGCAGAAATGTTCATATCCTTCATTACATTTATGAAGTGATTAGTCTCCTCCTTGTCTTGGTTTCTCCGGGTTTATAAGAACTTCCTGGACTCAAAAGACCAGGATTCCTTGTGAACAGAGCATGTGCAGAAAACAAATTCCTGTTCCGTTTGATGGGGATATTCCGGTGGAGTAACCCAGGGGTCATATTGGGGTTTTTAAAAACCGTAATATGAGCAAATTCTGGTTATTCAAAGGGGCTATTGGTGTTTACATGGCCGTGCAAATTCGGGTATTGCCAATATTGGGGTTTTAAAAGGATTATTGATGCATGGAAATGTAGTCACTGTTGCCTCACAGCGTGAAGGTCCCCAGTTCGACTCCCAGGCGGGAGTCTTTCTGTGTGGAGTTTGCATGTTCTCCCCGTGCTTGCTGGGTACTCCAGCTTCCTCCAACATGCATGCTAGGTAAATTGATGATTCTAAATTGCTCGTATTTGTGTGAATGTGTCTGGTTGTTTGTCTGTACTATATGTCCCCCTGCCTCTCGCCTGTAATGAGCTGGGATAGGCTCCAGCAGACCCCTGTGACCCTGCAAAGGATAAAGTGCCAAGGTGGCATGAATTTTGGTGGCTTGAACCAGGTTATTTGGGTGAATACTATTACCCCTGTAAAAAGAATACCAGTTCCATAACAGGTTAAAATTGTTGTTAAAACCGCACCGAGTACAGCAGCCCCAGAGGTTTCTCCATGTTTCTGGGGCTTGTCGTTTCTCTATTAGCATACATATCTTACTGCATGACAGTGTCTTGGTGGGTGGTCCTTGCTTGGATGAAAACTGAATTAGCACTTCAACATTTTTTGCACGGGATCTGGAAACATTTTTTACCTTCCAGAAATAGGCTTGATATAGAGCTGTAATGAAACACCTCCAGCCTCTGGCATGTTGTTTTACCAAATAGAATTTAACTGCCCATTACTCCCCATTAAAGGGTAATGGTCTTCCTAATTAGGATAATTCCATAAAAAGGCTCTATGTTTGGAGCAAACTGTGGACAAGCATTAACTTAATGATAACAACTCTGCCAGTGTGGCCTCTCATTTTGAAGCTAGGTTTAATAGCCTAGCTTTAAAATGTCTTTAAAATGTCTGTAGCCTTTTCAGTAGAGGAAGTGCTCTCTTAGAGATACAACCTTCAGATGGATGTCATGTAGCACTTTATTTATTTTCACAAATTTTGCAATGATCAGCTTCAGTTTTTCCAAGTTCCAGTTTTTCAATTGTTTCCTTTTTTTCAAATTTAAGTATTTTATTTGAACAGTGGAACAGTTAATATCATGACAATTTCTTACTGGAGTAATAGTGAGAGCAAGTGCTACTCCAACAAATCAGCCTGTCTTCTTAAAATCGAATGAATGATGTTGTTTTTATATCAAGTCTAAACAAGTGGTGAGAAATGCTGTGAACCCTTGAGATTAAACCATTGATAAAAAGATTGTTGTCTTTTTGCAACACTCAACTTTCAAAATGCAAAAAAATATGGAATGATGTAACCCCACATTTATTTCAAAAGGGCAGCACCAACTGAAAATAACATTAATGCATTTAAAAAAAGATACATTTTATTTTCCTGCTCCAGGCCTGGATAGTTGGGGGTCCTGCTCCAGGCCTGGATAGTTGGGGGTCCTGCTCCAGGCCTGGATAGTTGGGGGTCCTGCTGTCCTGGCCTGGATAGTTGGGGGTCCTGCTGTCCAGGCCTGGATAGTTGGGGGTCCTGCTCCAGGCCTGGATAGTTGGGGGTCCTGCTCCAGGGCCTGGATAGTTGGGGGTCCTGCTCCAGGGCCTGGACAGTTGGGGGTCCTGCTGTCCTGGCCTGGATAGTTGGGGGTCCTGCTCCAGGCCTGGATAGTTGGGGGTCCTGCTCCAGGGCCTGGATAGTTGGGGGTCCTGCTCCAGGCCTGGATAGTTGGGGGTCCTGCTCCAGGGCCTGGATAGTTGGGGGTCCTGCTCCAGGGCCTGGATAGTTGGGGGTCCTGCTGTCCTGGCCTGGATAGTTGGGGGTCCTGCTCCAGGCCTGGATAGTTGGGGGTCCTGCTCCAGGGCCTGGATAGTTGGAGGTCCTGCTCCAGGGCCTGGATAGTTGGGGGTCCTGCTCCAGGCCTGGATAGTTGGGGGTCCTGCTCCAGGGTCTGGATAGTTGGAGGTCCTGCTCCAGTCCTGGATAGTTGGGGGTCCTGCTCCAGGGCCTGGATAGTTGGGGGTCCTGCTCCAGGCCTGGATAGTTGGGGGTCCTGCTCCAGGGTCTGGATAGTTGGAGGTCCTGCTCCAGTCCTGGATAGTTGGGGGTCCTGCTCCAGGGCCTGGATAGTTGGGGGTCCTGCTGTCCTGGCCTGGATAGTTGGGGGTCCTGCTCCAGGGCCTGGATAGTTGGAGGTCCTGCTCCAGGGCCTGGATAGTTGGGGGTCCTGCTCCAGGGCCTGGATAGTTGGAGGTCCTGCTCCAGTCCTGGATAGTTGGGGGTCCTGCTGTCCTGGCCTAGATAGTTGGGGGTCCTGCTCCAGTCCTGGATAGTTGGGGGTCCTGCTGTCCTGGCCTGGATAGTTGGGGGTCCTGCTCCAGGGCCTGGATATTTGGGGGTCCTGCTCCAGGGCCTGGATAGTTGGGGGTCCTGCTCCAGGGCCTGGATAGTTGGGGGTCCTGCTCCAGGCCTGGATAGTTGGGGGTCCTGCTCCAGGGCCTGGATAGTTGGGGGTCCTGCTCCAGGGCCTGGATAGTTGGGGGTCCTGCTCCAGGCCTGGATAGTTGGGGGTCCTGCTCCAGGCCTGGATAGTTGGGGGTCCTGCTGTCCTGGCCTGGATAGTTGGGGGTCCTGCTCCAGGCCTGGATAGTTGGGGGTCCTGCTGTCCAGGCCTGGATAGTTGGGGGTCCTGCTCCAGGCCTGGATAGTTGGGGGTCCTGCTCCAGGGCCTGGATAGTTGGGGGTCCTGCTCCAGGGCCTGGACAGTTGGGGGTCCTGCTGTCCTGGCCTGGATAGTTGGGGGTCCTGCTCCAGGCCTGGATAGTTGGGGGTCCTGCTCCAGGGCCTCGATAGTTGGGGGTCCTGCTCCAGGCCTGGATAGTTGGGGGTCCTGCTCCAGGGCCTGGATAGTTGGGGGTCCTGCTCCAGGGCCTGGATAGTTGGGGGTCCTGCTGTCCTGGCCTGGATAGTTGGGGGTCCTGCTGTCCTGGCCTGGATAGTTGGGGGTCCTGCTCCAGGGCCTGGATAGTTGGAGGTCCTGCTCCAGGGCCTGGATAGTTGGGGGTCCTGCTCCAGGCCTGGATAGTTGGGGGTCCTGCTCCAGGGTCTGGATAGTTGGAGGTCCTGCTCCAGTCCTGGATAGTTGGGGGTCCTGCTCCAGGGCCTGGATAGTTGGGGGTCCTGCTGTCCTGGCCTGGATAGTTGGGGGTCCTGCTCCAGGGCCTGGATAGTTGGAGGTCCTGCTCCAGGGCCTGGATAGTTGGGGGTCCTGCTCCAGGGCCTGGATAGTTGGAGGTCCTGCTCCAGTCCTGGATAGTTGGGGGTCCTGCTGTCCTGGCCTAGATAGTTGGGGGTCCTGCTCCAGTCCTGGATAGTTGGGGGTCCTGCTGTCCTGGCCTGGATAGTTGGGGGTCCTGCTCCAGGGCCTGGATATTTGGGGGTCCTGCTCCAGGGCCTGGATAGTTGGGGGTCCTGCTCCAGGGCCTGGATAGTTGGGGGTCCTGCTCCAGGGCCTGGATAGTTGGGGGTCCTGCTCCAGGCCTGGATAGTTGGGGGTCCTGCTCCAGGGCCTGGATAGTTGGGGGTCCTGCTCCAGGGCCTGGATAGTTGGGGGTCCTGCTCCAGGGCCTGGATAGTTGGGGGTCCTGCTCCAGGGCCTGGATAGTTGGGGGTCCTGCTCCAGGGCCTGGATAGTTGGAGGTCCTGCTCCAGTCCTGGATAGTTGGGGGTCCTGCTCCAGTCCTGGATAGTTGGGGGTCCTGCTGTCCTGGCCTGGATAGTTGGGGGTCCTGCTCCAGGCCTGGATAGTTGGGGGTCCTGCTCCAGGGCTTTATAGCCGTGGTGTGGGCCCCTCTCTGTCTGGGTCGGGGGGGGGGTCTCTGCGGCGGTGTCTCCTGTAGTCGTGGGTTTGGACGGGTCTCAGTGTGGATGGTTCCCATAGGACGGTGTTTCATCAACTGGTCTATCAGTGCTTACCATACTCCATTTCTATCACAAGGGTGGGGGTGCCGGGTGTGTATGCATCTGAATAGTATGCTGTGTATGTGTAGGTCGTATGAATGAGGGTACGGGGAGTGGGGGGGTCAAGGGAGATTGTTTCTTTTTACTTATTAATGTAAAGCACTTTGTGTTGCACTCTACCTGTATGAAAAGTGCTATATAAATACAATAAAGTTCTTAGACTTCATTGCATTATTTCCTATTCAATTCTCTTCAGGGAATCACAACATAAACACAATACAAAATGGCTGCATGATGCAACAAGGAGGAGAGAGATGTGCTCTTACTAGGCAATGAAGTTCCACTCATAGTCCATGAGATTCTTTAAAAGAGTGGACACGCGGGGGTCGACTGTCACATGACCTTATCCCGGCCAAGTCTCTCTCTGGGTTGATCCAAATGAAGCATCTGAAAAGCACAGTAGTGCCGAACTAGAGTTCAAGATGAAAAACAGTTTTGCACACTCATTTCATTTTAATTTCTTGTTTGCGATTTTATTCCTCAAGCTTTCTTCATGATCAGTAATAATATAACAAGCACATTCTGTATTAAATGCTACAAAACAATTCTGTTGAAAAAAAAAGCCCTACATGAATTTAAGTGTACAGGCAGCTTTTTCTTGGTACTGTAGGTTGTAATACACTGAAAACAAAGCAGCAAGTCCTGTCTCAAATGGAGGATGGATTCCCTCACATGTGACCTGACCCTCAATCCATCGTCCCGTAGTCACACTTTGTTCCACCTGAAATGTGAAAATGTATTTTTAGAAAGCATCTTGACACATGTGGCTTCTTGGGAGATCTTGTATGCTTTGTTGATATACAAGTGAACATCAGTCACTGTAGCAGAAGAATATAGCAAACAGACCTGAACATTTTGATAAGAATTACATATGAATTTTAAAACTAATGAAGACAATCAAATTTAACAAAAAAAGAAAGAAAACATACATCTACAAGAAGTATGAGCTCATCTGTGGTCTCTGTGATGAGGGCCATCAGCACCTGGATCACAAGGAGAGAACCATCTGAACATCTTTGTTGGTAGATTTGCTCTGGAAGTGTTCTATGATGATTTTCCCACATTCTTCTATATAAAGTTCCAAGAGATCCAGCACATTAAGATGGTGAGAAGCTCAAACTGGGCATAGAAGTATATGATTGTGGAAGTACTGCGATTTGCTTCTTAAATCATCAACAAAATGTGCTTTTGAGAATCAAGCAAAGACCAGGGGCCTCATTTATAAAGCTTGTTTGTGCACAAAACAGGGCTTGAAAGATGCGCAAGCCACGTTCTACGCAAAGGTTGGGATTTAAAAAGAAAAAACTAACCGAAAAATCTGCGTATCCCTACGCCAACCCTTACTTAAGATATGGGGAACTGGCGACGCAGGCGGTGAGGTGGTGAAATGAAGCCAGATTCATGTCATACTCTTAATAATGTCGTCACATATCAGACTTATAATATAATAGCGCTGATTGTGTCCCTCTGTGTGTGAAGCCCAGCGTCAGTCAGGACTCTGGTGCTGCTGGAGCCGCAGTGCAGGACAGGCCGGGAACCTCCTCTTCACCCACCGCGACAACCGTAGAGTGACTGAGGACAGAACAAATGAGTGCCGGGCCACTCTACGGAGCCTCTAAAGGGACTCAGATTTTTATTTATATATATAATGAGTTTTGCGCGCGCGTGAAACCTTTACGTGTGGGCGTAAGCCTAAATTATGGTTCCGCGTTAAAACGACGCAGAGCCTACGCCGTAGGGTACGCAGCGACGCGCACCTACGCCGTAGGCTCTGCGTTGATGTGACGCGGAACCATAAATCAGCCTTGAGCAGCTCTGAGGGGAGAGGGGAGGAGGGGGAGCGGGGCTGCCATGCGTCTTTGCATCGCCTTCGCCCAGTGTCTTGATGGTTTGCAATTACAGGCTGAGCCTATCATTAGTTTTTAAACTGTAAAAAGTGGGGGGGACAAATACATGATTTTGAAAAGTGGGGGGACATGTCCCCCCTGTCCCCAGTGGAAATTGCGCCGTGGCACTCACGGGCAGCAACGGCGTGCTGCCACTCACTCGCTTTATTCTATACTATTTATATACTTTTTCTACTTTTACTGTGACCACCAAATAATGTGGTTTTCCTGTCCTCCACCTCATCCACAGCATCTCGATCTCAGTCTCCGTGAAATTTAGTGGCATGGTGGCTTGACACGTCTCATTCATCCTGACGCCCAAACAGGCTGCAGGAGGCCGCTGCGCATGCTCAGCAGGCTCATTCATATGCAAGTACTACTTTGCATTGCCCATTTATGGTAAAAAGTGGGCGTGTAGAGGGCGGGATATGAGGCGAATTCAGCTGCGCAACCTTCCAGCTGGACTGTGATTTATAAAGCGAACATTGGTTTCACCGAACACCGTTTTTTTAAATCCAGATTTTTTTTTGCGCCCGCCATTTTCGGCTTTTGGGTTTACGTACACTTTTAGTATGGATCCATGCACTCTTTTATAAATGAGGCCCCAGGCACGGGAACAGTCTGGCAACAAATCCTATATAATAATGATGATAATAATAATAATAATAATTAAAGCTGCAAGCAGCGATGAACGGGCCCTCGCACTCACGGCCACCGCCCCCCATAAGCATATCAGAAATGACACCACCCACGACTTCCTATGTCAAACCATTCCAAAGTTATAGCAGAAAAAAAGGGACAACCAATCAGAAGAAGGGGCGGGGCTAATTAAGGCCAACGAAGCTTAAGAACTCATTACAGAGTCCCATGATACCACCCATGACTTCCTATGTCAAACAATTAAAATGTTATAGCAGAAAAAAGGGACAACCAATGACAAGAAGGGGCGGGGCTAATTCAGGCCAATGAAGGTCAAGGACTCCATACAGAATCTTATGACACCACCCAGGACTCTCTATGTCAAACCATTCCAAAGTTATAGCAGAAAATCGGGACAACCAATCAGAAGAAGGGGCGGGGCTAATTAAGGCCAACGAAGCTTAAGGACTCATTACAGAGTCCCATGACACCACCCACAACTCTCTATGTCAAACTATTCAAATGTTATGGCAGAGAAAAGTATTCTAGGGGGCGCTGTTGAGCCGTTAGGCCAGGCCCATTAATGCAAACCATGAAATATCAAATGTATCGCCAAGTCTGGCTTGCATGCAAAATTTGGTGACTTTTGGAGAACTATCAAATATGGACCAATCACATGAAGGGGGGGCGCGCCTTTTGGCGTCTAGCGTCGCCACGGTAACACTTTTGAAAGAGAAAAGTAATGCGTGGTGTCGCAGGATGTAGACGCACATTTTGATGTATAACACACCTGGGGGCACGTTACGGTTCGGGCTGAATTAACTGCCGAAGGAATGGCATAAATTTCGCCAAAATGACACAATGTATTCAAAATGGCCGACATCCTGTTCGGTTTCGGCCATGGCTCCAAGAGACTTTTCTTTAAGTTGTGCCATGATACAGGTGTGTAGCGATTTTCGTGCAAGTACGTCAAACCGTATTGTGGGGCTTGAGGCACAAAGTTTTCCGGGGGGCGCTGTTGAGCCATTTTGCCACGCCCATTAATGCAAACCATGAAATATCAAATTTATCGCCAGGCCTGGCTTGCATGCCAAATTTGGTGCCTTTTGGGGAACTATCAAATATGGACCAATCAGATGAAGGGGGGGTGCGCTTGTTGGCGTCTAGCGTCGCCACGGTAACACTTTTGAAAGAGAAAAGTAATGCGTGTAGTCGCAGGATGGAGACGCACATTTTGATGTATAACACATCTGGGTGCACGTTACGGTTCAGGCTGAATTAACTCTCGAAGGAATGGCATATATTGCTCCAGAATTACGCAATTAATTCAGAATGTTCAAAATGGCCGACTTCCTGTTCGGTTTCGGTCATGGTGCCAAGAGACTTTTCTTTTAGTTGCGACATGATACAGGAGTGTACCAAATTTCGTTCATGTACGTCAAACCGTATTATGGGGCTTGAGGCGCAAAGTTTTTTCTGTCTGAACCAACCAGATGAAGGGTGGCCGCGCTTTTTGGCGTCTAGCATCGCCACGGTAACGCTTTTGAAAGAGAAAAGTAATGCGTGTAGTCGCAGGATGGAGACGCACATTTTGATGTATAACACACCTGGGTGCACGTTACGGTTCGGGCTGAATTAACTTTCGAAGGAATGGCATAAATTTCGCCAAAATGACACAACTAATTCAAAATGGCCGACTTCCTGTTCGGTTTCGGGCATGACGCCAAGAGACTTTTCTTTCAGTTGCGCCATGATACAGGTGTGTACCGATTTTCGTGCGTGTACGACATACCGCATTCTGGGGCTTGAGGCACAAAGTTTTCTAGGGGGCGCTGTTGAGCCATTTTGCCACGCCCATTAATGCAAACCATTAAATATCAAATTTTTCGCCAGGCCTGACTTGCATGCAAAATTTGGTGACTTTTTGGGCACGTTTAGGGGGGCAAAAAGGCCCTCCTTTCGTCAGAAGAAAAAGAAAGAAAGAAAGAAAGAAAGAAAGAAAGAAAGAAAGAAAGAAAGAAAGAAAGAAAAAATTCCTACAGATACAATAGGGCCTTCGCACTGAAGGTGCTCGGGCCCTAATAATAATAATAATAATAATTAAAGCTGCAAGCAGCGATGAACGGGCCCTCGCACTCACGGCCACCGCCCCCCATAAGCATATCAGAAACGACACCACCCACGACTTCCTATGTCAAACCATTCAAAAGTTATAGCAGAAAAAAGGGACAACCAATCAGAAGAAGGGGTGGGGCTAATTCAGGCCAATGAAGGTCAAGGACTCCATACAGAATCTGATGACACCACCCACGACTCTCTATGTCAAACCATTCAAAAGTTATAGCAGAAAATCGGGACAACCAATCAGAAGAAGGGGCGGGGCTAATTTGCACCAATTATGGTCAAGGACTCAATACCGAGTCCGATGACACCACCCACGACTCTCTATGTCAAACCATTCAAAAGTTATAGCAGAAAAAAGTATTCTAGGGGGCGCTGTTGAGCCATTAGGCCACGCCCATTCATGCAAACCATGAAATATCAAATTTATCCCCAGGCCTGGCCTGATGCAAAATTTGGTGACTTTTGGAGAACTATCAAATATGGACCAATCAGATGAAGGGGGCGCACTTTTTGGCGTCGAGTGTTGCCACGTTAACGCTTTTGAATGAGAAAAGTAATGCGCGTCGTCGCAGGAAGGAGACGCACATGTTGATGTAAAAAAAAAAACACACAAATTGCTGACAATAGTCTTTGCATTGAGCTGGGATCGATCCCACGATCTCCTACACGAAAGACGGTGACATTACCACTGAGCCACGAATCAGCTTGGCCATTTCTGACTGACTGACTTAGGAGATACCAACATAGCAATGTATCTAAGTCCCGAATATAACTCAGCTACTCCTTTCCTTTTGACTTACTGCCTTATGACAGACCAATATAGCGATAAAATGTAGCTGAGTCTGGAAATATTTTTTCCTAATTTTTTGAATATTTGTAAGGTGTAAATATTAGTAAAACACTACTATTAAATATTATTACTTTTTATGCATCCATTCTGCCGAGGTTCTAACCGGGCTGAGCACGGGACTATTTCTGACGTCACCACATTACAGGCAGCTGATTGGTCGGGGGGCGGGGCCGTCATCACCCTACTCGCCAGCGATTGGTCGGGGGGGCGGGGCCGTCATCACCCTACTCGCCACTGATTGGTCGGGGGGCGGGGCCGGCAGACGTTTGAATCAGGAAGCGGGAGTCAGCGCGAGAGCGACTGGCGGCTCGCGGCGATTTTATTATTAAAAAAAGGACAACCAATCAGAAGAAGGGGCGGGGCTAATTAAGGCCAACGAAGCTTAAGGACTCATTACAGAGTCCCATGACACCACCCACGACTTCCTATGTCAAACCATTCAAAAGTTATGGCAGAGAAAAGTATTCTAGGGGGCGCTGTTGAGCCGTTAGGCCACGCCCATTAATGCAAACCATGAAATATCAAATTTATCGCCAAGTCTGTCTTGCATGCAAAATTTGGTGACTTTTGGGGAACTATCAAATATGGACCAATCAGATGAAGGGGGGTGCGCTTGTTGGCGTCTAGCGTCGCCACGGTAACACTTTCGAAAGAGAAAAGTAATGCGTGTAGTCGCAGGATGGAGACACATATTTTGATGTATAACACATCTGTGTTCACGTTACGGTTCGGGCTGAATTAATTCTCGAAGGAATGGCATAAATTTCGCCAAAATGACACAATTTATTCAAAATGGCCGACATCCTGTTCGGTTTCGGCCATGGCTCCAAGAGACTTTTCTTTAAGTTGTGCCATGATACAGGTGTGTACCGATTTTCGTGCATGTACGTCAAACCGTATTGTGGGGCTTGAGGCACAAAATTTTCCGGGGGGCGCTGTTGAGCCATTTTGCCACGCCCATTAATGCAAACCATGAAATATCAAATTTATCGCCAGGCATGGCTTGCATGCCAAATTTGGTGCCTTTTGGGGAACTATCAAATATGGACCAATCAGATGAAGGGGGGGTGCGCTTGTTGGCGTCTAGCGTCGCCACGGTAACACTTTCGAAAGAGAAAAGTAATGCGTGTAGTCGCAGGATGGAGACGCACATTTTGATGTATAACACATCTGGGTTCACGATACGGTTCGGGCTGAATTAACTCTCGAAGGAATGGCATATATTGCTCCAAAATTACGCAATTAATTCAGAATGTTCAAAATGGCCGACTTCCTGTTCGGTTTCGGCCATGGCGCCAAGAGACTTTTCTTTTAGTTGCGACATGATACAGGTGTGTACCGATTTTCGTTCATGTACGTCAAACCGTATTATGGGGCTTGAGGCACAAAGTTTTTTCTGTCGAACCAATCAGATGAAGGGTGGGCGCGCTTTTTGGCGTCTAGCGCCGCCACGGTAACGCTTTTGAAAGAGAAAAGTAATGCGTGTTGTCGCAGGATGGAGACGCACATTTTGATGTATAACACACTTGGGGGCACGTTACGGTTCGGGCTGAATTAACTTTCGAAGGAATGGCATAAATTTCGCCAAAATGACACGACTAATTCAAAATGGCCGACATCCTGTTCGGTTTCGGCCATGGCTCCAAGAGACTTTTCTTTAAGTTGTCCCATGATACAGGTGTGGACCGATTTTCGTGCATGTACGTCAAACCGTATCGTGGGGCTTGAGGCACAAAGTTTTCAAGGGGGCGCTGTTGAGCCATTTTGCCACGCCCATTAATGCAAACCTTTAAATATCAAATTTTTCGCCAGGCCTGACTAGGGTGCAAAATTTGGTGACTTTTTGGGCATGTTAAGGGGGGCAAAAAGGCCTTCACTTTGTCAGGAAAATAATAATAATAATAATTAAAGCTGCAAGCAGCAATGAACGGGCCCTCGCACTCACGTCAACCGCCCCCCATAAGCATATCAGAAATGACACCACCCACGACTTCCTATGTCAAACCCTTCAAAAGTTATAGCAGAAAAAAGGGACAACCAGTCAGAAGAAGGGGCGGGGCTAATTCAGGGCAAAGAAGATCAAGGACTCATTACAGAGTCCCATGACACCACCCACGACTCTCTATGTCAAAACATTCAAAAGTTATAGCAGAAAATAGTGACAACCAATCAGAAAAAGGGACTGGGCTAATTGTCACCAATTATGGTCAAGGACTCAATGCCGAGTCCCATGACACCACCCACGACTCTCTATGTCAAACCTTTCAAAAGTTATGGCAGAAAAAAGTATTCTAGGGGGCGCTGTTGAGCCGTGAGGACACGCCCATTAATGCAAACCATGAAAAAAAAAATCTGATCACTCAAATGAACGACGATCATACAGTACAGCTGTATCTCATGGTCCAGAATGTATGATATTATATTAATCTATTATACCATATTATATTACATGTTGTTATTTCATATTAGCGTACCCAGTAATATAGCATATTGTATTATTGCATTGTATGTTGCTTCATTTCATATATTTTTGACTGTATTATATTGTAAAATTATATATCATAGCGATTGCATTATTATATAATTTCAATTTATAACACTAATATACAATTCCTCACACACACACTCCTTCCAAATGTTTCTTCTTTTTCTCCATTATGACAATTGTATGCTGTCATCCGTTATGTTTTTTGTTTTTAAGCTTGTTATGTCTGTTATTCAAATATATTAATACATTCATTAATATGCTATACTGTATTTTGTATATTGTATGTGTGTGTGTGTGTGTGTGTGTGTGTGTGTGTGTGTGTGTGTGTGTGTGTGTGTGTATATATATATATATATATATATATATGTGTGTGTGTGTGTGTGTGTGTATACCTGAAGTGTGACTACCTGCAGAACGTATTTTAGCATGAAAGCTTGCATATTTAACGTACATCAAGCATCCTGTATCATAGCTACATGTCTGCCGTTTGTAACAAAGCGAACCGCGTGAAAATCGGTTGAAAATCAAGTGAGTTATAGTTATTTTACTTATGCAGACACCTCCTTCCACAATAGAAGTGAACGCTCTAGAGTTAAAGCGATACCGATCCAAGATGGCGGCCACGCCCGACGTTCTCAGGCAGTCAATGCGGCGCCTCGACCAAGATGGCGGCCGCGCTGAACATCAGCCCCTCCCCCCGCGGGAGCTGCGCGCGCAAACTCCACTCAAATTCAAAAGTTATGGCAGAAAATCGGGACAACCAATCAGAAGAAGGGGAAAGAGAAAAGAAATGTGCGTCGTCACAGGACAGAGACGAACATTTTGATGTAAAAAAAACACAAAAATTGCTGACAAAAATTTTGGCATATCAAGCCAGGCTTGAACTCTCGACCTCTGGCAGCAAAGACCGCAATAATCTGGCTGAGCTAAGTCTCAGCTATTCCTTTTATTTGACCTACTGGCTTCCCAGTGCGCAAAAAGACGTCTAAACAACGTCTTTTTAAGGTCGCAGTTTGACGTCCCAGGAGGGTACAGGAATGTAACGCCAGATGACGTCTTTTTTTTACGTTCTTTTGACGTCGGGTATCAACGTCGCCAGGACCTCCAGATAAGGGCCAATTCTAGTCCAAAACAGGTCATTAGGGACGTCTTCCTAACGTCTTTTTCGACATTGGAATGGACGTCTTTTTTTTTAACGTTCTTTTGACGTCGGGTATCAACGTCACCAGGACCTCCAAAACAGGTCATTAGGGACGTCTTCCTAACGTCTTTTTTCGACATTGGAATGGACCCCCCCTCCTTACCTCAGTAGTGCAGCCATTAAAGGACTACTCTAACAGAACCATAATTTGCCCATTATCTACTCTGCCTCATGACTATGGATACCCTAAAACACTTTTTTAACTTCAAAAAAACAATTTCAGATTCCAGAGACAGCAGCTGTTTAGATATGGCAACTAGCTACAAATGGTTTCCATAACACCATTGTATGAAAATCAGCTGCTGTTCCCTGAATCTGAAATTGTGTTTAGAAATTTCAAAGTGTTTCAGGGCATTCATAGACATGGTGAGTAGATAATGGGCAAATTATGGTTCTACATTTGAGGAATCCTTTTAATGTATTCTACCCAAAACTCCATTTGCTAAAGGAGATCACCATAGACAAACAGGTCACCTCTTACCCATAGGCTGGTTAAATTAAGATTGTCGATTTTCAAAGCAAAGAGTTAAACACAGTTTAACACCCAGCAATGGTGGCATTTTAAGAGAGTTCTTGAAAAGTAAGACTTGAACAGTAAACAAAGCCGATCTTCAGACAAATGCGACAATCTCACCCATACCAGACTGAAGTTCCTTGATGCTCCATGTATGCAAACAATACAAAATAGCATTTCATGACAATTATTTTGACTGCATTTTCAAAAGAAATCACAATTCAGTATAATCAAAATTCACTGCTTTTTAGAGAGCAATAAAATAGGAACATTTTTTTTCCATTTTTAAAACAGAGCATGCAATACAAAGTAAAATTCAAATAGTAACTGTCACAGCCTGGCTCATACAGCCATGACAAGGAGGGAGACACACCATGATAAGGAATAAAAAAATATGTTTATTAATAAGAAACGACAACTTAAATAATTCCAACAAAAGATTACAAAACATGGGATGTGGATGTCAGTAAAGTAAGCATGAGGTGCATGTTGTGTGAGTGGAGAATGTAGATGTGTGTTGTAGGATGCAAAACGAAACAACAGGATAAAAAAGGAAACTAAGGCTGCCACATCACCGACCAGGTGCCTGCAAGTGAAGGAAGAGAGAGAGAGAGCATGAATAACCGGCGTTCTACTGAACATTCAGTAGAATTTTTTTTCCAAAGCATTACAATAATAAATATATTCAAAACTTTCCCATTTTAAATGGAGAACACAAATAAAAAATGGTAACAATCAGTAAAATCAAGATGTTACATAGTTTTAGTAACATTTATCATTCCAACACAATAAAAACACAAAAAAGCAACACTACAACCCTGTAACAGCTAAGGACTCAATAGAAATGATCCTCAAATACAAAAGCTCTCTGTTTATATATACATAGCATGCAGGACAGGCGAGGATGACTCCTTTCCAAACTGTATGGCAATGGGCTGCCGGATGTACTGTAAACATACACCTGTGTGTGTGTATGTGTGTGTGTGTGTGTGTGTGTGTGTGTGTGTGTGTGTGTGTGTGTGTGTGTGTGTGTGTGTGTGTGTGTGAGAGAGAGAGAGAGTGTGAGAGCGCAGTCCTCAGTGCAGAATTTGCTGTCAGGATCTAGGATAACCTCGCCTCACTGCTGACGTCTCTGTGGTGCATGCTTCAGATGGCCAGCGCTGGTTTGCTTGATGAGGTCTTCTGTTGCCGCCTTGTCGAACCTCATACCTCCTTCTGCAAGAGTAGAAGACAGTGACATTAAGAAATCTGCCATCAAATGAAAGGGTCGACATTATAGCTAAAAAGTCCTTAGAGCAGGAAAGTGTAAAAAGAGTCAGTCAGCATGGGAGAATGCCATCAAAGGGTAGAAATCCATTTCTCTTTACAACTGAATGTTAGGTCAGTTCCATTCAGCTCTTCTTCCAGAAAAGACTTAGTGAAGTTCTGCAGAATGAGGTTGGGTCATTGTGGGCTCAATCATTATTTACACATAGTGGGAAAACATCCGACTGGGTTACAGTATGTGGATGTGGGGATCCTTTTGAATAAATTTGGGATCATTTCTTTTTGTTTATTTTCTTGTTTTGGCCCTAAAGGAGAACCATCAGCTATAGTGGCTAAGGAAGTGATTCGTTTCTTGCATGAAACTGGACTGTACGGTCGGATCAAAAGATGCTTCAACCCTATTGACTAGACACATTTGCAGATTTGCAAAACTCACCATGCGTTCAAAGTTACTGTTGTCAATGAGATGCATTTCCTCCTCGTCAAACTGCTCCATGGTCTCCATCCTGACGATGTTACCGACGTGTGCAGATGTTTGTGGAGAATCTTTTTTTCGGACACACTGAAACAATCCCAAGATTATTACGATTAGAAACAATCGCAAGATTATTGAGATTTGAATACGACTCAAAAAGGAAAGATAATTAAATGTTAACCCATTGATGCCTGGTACATGCCATGGAAAAAGGAAAAGACTGTTAGTAATACGTAATTATTTACAAATACCCATGCAAAACAGAAACATCATAAAAAATGACACAGTAATGCTTAGATGAATTATCTTTTTAACTGTACAGTTCTCTTTTTTTCTCAAGGTAAGTATTTTCATACATTTTTCACACATTTAATAAACCATGAATTATGGTATTTATTTATCCGTTTACCAGATGAAATAAAATGAATTTCAACACTCTTTTTAACCATTGCACACGTTATGTATGAAATGAACTGAAAATAACAAAATGCACCTTTAACACACATTAAAATAATACATTCAAGACTTCAGAGTATCTGCCTTGTTAAGAATTAACTTCTTTAGCAGGCTTTAACACACACCTCATAACAGTGCATCTCAGAATAAAACAGAAAATACACACACAGAGCAGCAAAATAAATAGCTAATAGATAATCCGAGCAAAATAATAGCTTTAGCTCTTAACACACACAGTGAAAAGTAGCCGTAAGTAAAATTTCGTAAAAAAAGTTTTTTACAAGTTCACCGGCATTTCATGCACACATGCACCATGTGGCTACTGCTGTTAGCATTCGCTAGCTAGCGCGAGCTAGCTCGCTCAGGTAACTCACCAGTCTCTGCCGAAAACAACTCACAGGTCTTCAAACACTTCTCCGCTTCCAGTAGGTATAGTTTCCAGAGTTTTTCTTTGCTCCTAAGTGAGTTAACAACCGCTATTGTGACTTTCTTCTATATTTCGCATCTGCTCGTCATTGCTGCATGTCTGGGCGCATTCTCTGGCTCTCGCTCTAACTCTCGCGAGACCAGGTGGAACTCTCGCGAGAATAGGGTGGAATTACCATGAGAGCTACTTTCTCTCACAAATAATATTAAAATTGGGTGTGTGCAAAATAAATATAATTACAGATTAATAACCAAATGAGAGTTAATAAATAAAATAAACATTTTCAAAGAAACAATAATATTACCAGTCCCAATTTTCTACATATACATATATATATATATATATACATATATATATATATATATATATATATATATATATATATATATATATATATATATATATATATATATATATATATATATATATATATATATATTCAACTATCGACTGGGTTACATAAACAATACAAGATATATTCTTCTTTAATCAAATACATTTCTTGCACCTGTTTTAGACGTCTGCATGACGTCACAAAAAATTACCCAACCAGAGGTCAGATATTGAACTGCATATTGACGTCTTATGGACGTTCATATTTAGACGTCAAAGAATTGGACGTCGTATGGACGTTCATATTTAGACGTCAAAGAATTGGACGTCGTATGGACGTTCATATTTAGACGTCAAAGAATTGCACGTCGTATGGACGTTCATATTTAGACGTCAAAGAATTGGACGTCGTATGGACGTTCATATTTAGACGTCAAAGAATTGCACGTCGTATGGACGTTCATATTTAGACGTCAAAGAATTGGACGTCGTATGGACGTCTAGAAAGGGTCTTCGACGGACCGACCAAATATAGACTAGATCTGCACGTCACCTGGACGTGCAATGTTTGCTGGGTTAGGACAGACCAACATAGCGATAAAATGTCTGGAACTTTTTTTTTCCTAATTTTTTAAATATTTGTAAGTTATAAATATTAGTAAAACCCTACTATTTAAATTATTACTTTTTCTGTAACCATTCTGCCAAGGTTGTAACCGGGCTGAGCCGGGAATATTTCTGAAGTCACCACATTACAGGGAGCTGATTGGTCGGGGGGCGGGGCCGTCATCACCCTACTCGCCACTGATTGGTCGGGGGGCGGCGCCGTCATCACCCTACTCGCCACTGATTGGTCGGGGGGCGGGGCCGCCATCACCCTACTCGCCACTGATTGGTCAGGGGGCGGGGCCGGAAGACGTTTGAATCAGGAAGCGGGAGTCAGCGCGAGAGCGACTGGCGGCTCGCGGCAATTTTATTATAAAAAAAGGACAACCAATCAGAAGAAGGGGCGGGGCTAATTCAGGCTAATGAAGGTCAAGGACTCCATAAAGAATCTGATGACACCACCCACGACTCTCTATGTCAAACCATTCAAAAGTTATAGCAGAAAATCGGGACAACCAATCAGAAGAAGGGGCGGGGCTAATTAAGGCCAACGAAGCTTAAGGACTCATTACAGAGTCCCATGACACCACCCACGACTCTCTATGTGAAACCATTCAAAAGTTATGGCAGAGAAAAGTATTCTAGGGGGCGCTGTTGAGCCGTTAGGCCACGCCCATTAATGGAAACCATGAAATATCACATTTATCGCCAGGCCTGGCTTGCATGCAAATTTTGGTGACTTTTGGAGAACTATCAAATATGGACCAATCAGATGAAGGGTGGGTGCGCTTTTTCGCGTCTAGCGTTGCCACGGTAACACTTTTGAAAGAGAAAAGTAATGCGTGGTGTCGCACGATGGAGACGCACATTTTGGTGTATAACACACCTGGGTGCACGTTAAGCCGCGTTTATACTTGCAGTTCAGAACGCGTACGCGAGACGCAGGATACGCGTGACGTCACGTCTCGCGTATCCTGCGTATCCTGCGTACATTTGACGCGTCGACGTGCACGTTCTCAAAAAGACACTGAACGCGTACGCGACCTGCAGTTCTCGCTCTGGCCGCTAGTATCGCTGTTCCCGGTCTGATCCCGGCTGGCACGATTATGCTGCTCTCCCCTGGAGAAAGTTCCCCGTGCATATATTTATGCAATATTTAACTTCCCCCCAGGGTTTCCGTTGTCCGGTAAAATATGCCGAAGTCCGGTATTTTATAATCTCTCCGGTCAAAATACTCACTGGTGCTGCGGGACTAGAGTCCCCGGGAGTACCGCGGATGGCGAGCCCCGGCCGCCGAGCCCCGGCCGCCGAGCCCCGGCCGCCGAGCCCCGGCGACCGAGCCCCGGCGACCGAGCCCCGGCGACCGAGCCCCGGCGACCGAGCCCCGGCGGAGGTACGCGCCGAGCCTCGGTGCCTCCCGGAGCCGGGAGGAAGCGGAGCCGGGAGCCAGGAGTCAATTGACGGGACTTATTTTATTTTAAATACTCTGTTTTTCAATAAAAATACTATTGAATGACTTGGAATCATATTAGGAACAATACATTTTTTGACCATGTTAATCTTTCTTATATATTGACATCTACTTCTCCATATGAACCTAAAATTAACTGGATTTATTGTTTCGTCATTCTTGTTGAGATGGGTGAGGAGAATGCTGGATAAATTAGTCTGGAAAGACTATCCACTTTTGATAATAAGCAATAATAATAAGATAAGATAAAATAGTCCTTTATTACTCTCTCAACGGGGAAACTCACGTAGCAGAAGTACACACACACACACACAGGGAAGGGGGTAAAACAGTAATATAAATAAGTAATACACATTAAAAAAAGAGTAATAATAATAATAATAATGTTATGGTTTTCTTTAGCTTCCTTCTAGGCACCCAGAGCTTTACAGAGATCATTATTCATTCACACACATTCTCCCCGGTGGTAGCTCCGTCTGTAGCCGCAGCTGCGCTGCAGACTGACGGGAGCGTGGCTGCCATATCGCGCCAAACGGCCCCTCCGACCACCACAAACATTCATACACACTCATACACATTCACACGATGTTATAATCTCCTACATCATCCAATATTGTCCTGTAAAAGTGTTCGTTTTTCTAATCTGCTACCGCTGCTGCTGCTACTACTTCTGCTACTTAATATAAGTAGCTTTTCCAACTGTTGCTCTGCTTACTGCCCCCTATCGGTCACCATCGGTATGACAGGCTCTACTCGGGTGGTACGCGACGTACGCAGTGGAGCATGAACAGACACAAAGCAGGCTACGCAGACTACGCAGGTTACGTGCGTAGAGTATATTTCCGGCTTTACGGTTCGGGCTGAATTAACTGCCGAAGGAATGGCATAAATTGCGCCAAAATTACACAATTAATTCAAAATGGCTGACTTCCTGTTCGGTTTCGGCCATGGCTCCAAGAGACTTTTCTTTAAGTTGCGACATGATACAGGTGTGTATCGATTTTCGTGCATGTACGTCAAACCGTATTGTGGGGCTTGAGGCACAAAGTTTTCCGGGGGGCGCTGTTGAGCCATTTTGCCACGCCCATTAATGCAAACCATGAAATATCAAATTTATCGCCAGGCCTGGCTTGCATGCCAAATTTGGTGCCTTTTGGGGAACTATCAAATATGGACCAATCAGATGAAGGGGGGGTGCGCTTGTTGGCGTCTAGCGTCACTACGGTAACACTTTCGAAAGAGAAAAGTAATGCGTGTAGTCGCAGGATGGAGACGCACATTTTGATGTATAACACATCTGGGTTCACGATACGGTTCGGGCTGAATTAACTCTCGAAGGAATGGCATATATTGCTCCAAAATTACGCAATTAATTCAGAATGTTCAAAATGGCCGACTTCCTGTTCGGTTTCGGCCATGGCGCCAAGAGACTTTTCTTTTAGTTGCGACATGATACAGGTGTGTACCGATTTTCGTTCATGTACGTCAAACCGTATTATGGGGCTTGAGGCACAAAGTTTTTTCTGTTGAACCAATCAGATGAAGGGTGGGCGCGCTTTTTGGCGTCTAGCGCCGCCACGGTAACGCTTTTGAAAGAGAAAAGTAATGCGTGTTGTCGCAGGATGGAGACGCACATTTTGATGTATAACACACTTGGGGGCACGTTACGGTTCGGGCTGAATTAACTTTCGAAGGAATGGCATAAATTTCGCCAAAATGACACGACTAATTCAAAATGGCCGACATCCTGTTCGGTTTCGGGCATGACTCCAAGAGACTTTTGTTTAAGTTGTCCCATGATACAGGTGTGTACTGATTTTCGTGCATGTACGTCAAATCGTATCGTGGGGCTTGAGGCACAAAGTTTTCTGGGGGGCGCTGTTGAGCCATTTTGCCACGCCCATTAATGCAAACCTTTAAATATCAAATTTTTCGCCAGGCCTGACTAGGGTGCAAAATTTGGTGACTTTTTGGGCATGTTAAGGGGGGCAAAAAGGCCTTCACTTTGTCAGGAAAATAATAATAATAATAATTAAAGCTGCAAGCAGCAATGAACGGGCCCTCGCACTCACGTCAACCGCCCCCCATAAGCATATCAGAAATGACACCACCCACGACTTCCTATGTCAAACTCTTCAAAAGTTATAGCAGAAAAAAGGGACGACCAGTCAGAAGAAGGGGCGGGGCTAATTCAGGGCAAAGAAGATCAAGGACTCATTACAGAGTCCCATGACACCACCCACGACTCTCTATGTCAAAACATTAAAAAGTTATAGCAGAAAATAGGGACAACCAATCAGAAAAAGGGACTGGGCTAATTGTCACCAATTATGGTCAAGGACTCAATGCCGAGTCCCATGACACCACCCACGACTCTCTATGTCAAACCTTTCAAAAGTTATGGCAGAAAAAAGTATTCTAGGGGGCGCTGTTGAGCCGTGAGGACACGCCCATTAATGCAAACCATGAAAAAAAAAATCAGATCACTCAAATGAACGACGATCATACAGTACAGCTGTATCTCATGGTCCAGAATGTATGATATTATATTAATCTATTATACCATATTATATTAAATGTTGTTATTTCATATTAGCGTACCCAGTAATATAGCATATTGTATTATTGCATTGTATGTTGCTTCATTTCATATATTTTTGACTGTATTATATTGTAAAATTATATATCATAGCGATTGCATTATTATATAATTTCAATTTATAACACTAATATACAATTCCTCACACACACACTCCTTCCAAATGTTTCTTTTTTTTCTCCATTATGACAATTGTATGCTGTCATCCGTTATGTTTTTTGTTTTTAAGATTGTTATGTCTGTTATTCAAATATATTAATACATTCATTAATATGCTATACTGTATTTTGTATTGTGTATATTGTGTGTGTGTGTGTGTGTGTGTGTGTGTGTGTGTGTGTATATATATATATATATATATATATATATATATATATATATATATATATATATATATATATATATATATATGTGTGTGTGTGTGTGTGTATACCTGAAGTGTGACTACCTGCAGAACGTATTTTAGCATGAAAGCTTGCATATTTAACGTACATCAAGCATCCTGTATCATAGCTACATGTCTGCCGTTTGTAACAAAGCAAACCGCGTGAAAATCGGTTGAAAATCAAGTGAGTTATAGTTATTTTACTTATGCAGACACCTCCTTCCACAATAGAAGTGAACGCTCTAGAGTTAAAGCGATACCGATCCAAGATGGCGGCCACGCCCGACGTTCTCAGGCAGTCAATGCGGCGCCTCGACCAAGATGGCGGCCGCGCTGAACATCAGCCCCTCCCCCCGCGGGAGCTGCGCGCGCAAACTCCACTCAAATTCAAAAGTTATGGCAGAAAATCGGGACAACCAATCAGAAGAAGGGGAAGGGGAAAAGTAATGTGCGTCGTCACAGGACAGAGACGAACATTTTGATGTAAAAAAAACACAAAAATTGCTGACAAAAATTTTGGCATATCAAGCAAGGCTTGAACTCTCGACCTCTGGCAGCAAAGACCGCAATATTCTGGCTGAGCTAAGTCTCAGCTAGTCCTTATATTTGACCTACTGGCTTAGGTCAGACCAACATAGCGATAAAATGTCTGGAACTTTTTTTTCCTAATTTTTTAAATATTTGTAAGTTATAAATATTAGTAAAACCCTACTATTTAAATTATTACTTTTTCTGTAACCATTCTGCCAAGGTTGTAACCGGGCTGAGCCGGGAATATTTCTGAAGTCACCACATTACAGGGAGCTGATTGGTCGGGGGGCGGGGCCGTCATCACCCTACTCGCCACTGATTGGTCGGGGGGCGGGGCCGTCATCACCCTACTCGCCACTGATTGGTCGGGGGGCGGGGCCGCCATCACCCTACTCGCCACTGATTGGTCAGGGGGCGGGGCCGGCAGACGTTTGAATCAGGAAGCGGGAGTCAGCGCGAGAGCGACTGGCGGCTCGCAGCAATTTTATTATAAAAAAAGTACAACCAATCAGAAGAAGGGGCGGGGCTAATTCAGGCCAATGAAGTTCAAGGACTCCATAAAGAATCTGATGACACCACCCACGACTCTCTATGTAAAACCATTCCAAAGTTATAGCAGAAAATCGGGACAACCAATCAGAAGAAGGGGCGGGGCTAATTAAGGCCAACGAAGCTTAAGGACTCATTACAGAGTCCCATGACACCACCCACGACTCTCTATGTCAAACCATTCAAAAGTTATGGCAGAGAAAAGTATTCTAGGGGGCGCTGTTGAGCCGTTAGGCCACGCCCATTAATTGCAAACCATGAAATATCACATTTATCGCCAGGCCTGGCTTGCATGCAAAATTTGGTGACTTTTGGAGAACTATCAAATATGGACCAATCACATGAAGGGGGGGCGCGCCTTTTGGCGTCTAGCGTCGCCACGGTAATACTTTTGAAAGAGAAAAGTAATGCGTGGTGTCGCAGGATGTAGACGCACATTTTGATGTATAACACACCTGGGTGCACGTTACGGTTCGGGCTGAATTAACTGCCGAAGGAATGGCATAAATTTCGCCAAAATGACACAATTTATTCAAAATGGCCGACGTCCTGTTCGGTTTCGGCCATGGCGCCAAGAGACTTTTCTTTTAGTTGTGACATGATACAGGTGTGTAGCGATTTTCGTGCATGTACGTCAAACCGTATTGTGGGGCTTGAGGCACAAAGTTTTCCGGGGGGCGCTGTTGAGCCATTTTGCCACGCCCATTAATGCAAACCATGAAATATCAAATTTATCGCCAGGCCTGGCTTGCATGCCAAATTTGGTGCCTTTTGGGGAACTATCAAATATGGACCAATCAGATGAAGGGGGGGTGCGCTTGTTGGCGTCTAGCATCGCCACGGTAACACTTTCGAAAGAGAAAAGTAATGCATGTAGTCGCAGGATGGAGACGCACATTTTGATGTATAACACATCTGGGTTCACGATACGGTTCGGGCTGAATTAACTCTCGAAGGAATGGCATATATTGCTCCAAAATTACGCAATTAATTCAGAATGTTCAAAATGGCCGACTTCCTGTTCGGTTTCGGCCATGGCGCCAAGAGACTTTTCTTTTAGTTGCGACATGATACAGGTGTGTACCGATTTTCGTTCATGTACGTCAAACCGTATTATGGGGCTTGAGGCACAAAGTTTTTTCTGTTGAACCAATCAGATGAAGGGTGGGCGCGCTTTTTGGCGTCTAGCGCCGCCACGGTAACGCTTTTGAAAGAGAAAAGTAATGCGTGTTGTCGCAGGATGGAGACGCACATTTTGATGTATAACACACTTGGGGGCACGTTACGGTTCGGGCTGAATTAACTTTCGAAGGAATGGCATAAATTTCGCCAAAATGACACGACTAATTCAAAATGGCCGACTTCCTGTTCGGTTTCGGGCATGACGCCAAGAGACTTTTCTTTCAGTTGCGCCATGATACAGGTGTGTACCGATTTTCGTGCATGTACGTCAAACCGTATCGTGGGGCTTGAGGCACAAAGTTTTCAAGGGGGCGCTGTTGAGCCATTTTGTCACGCCCATTAATGGAAACCATTAAATATCAAATTTTTCGCCAGGCCTGACTAGGGTGCAAAATTTGGTGACTTTTTGGGCATGTTAAGGGGGGCAAAAAGGCCTTTACTTTGTCAGGAAAATAATAATAATAATTAAAGCTGCAAGCAGCAATGAACGGGCCCTCGCACTCACGTCAACCGCCCCCCATAAGCATATCAGAAATGACACCACCCACGACTTCCTATGTCAAACTCTTCAAAAGTTATAGCAGAAAAAAGGGACGACCAGTCAGAAGAAGGGGCGGGGCTAATTCAGGGCAAAGAAGATCAAGGACTCATTACAGAGTCCCATGACACCACCCACGACTCTCTATGTCAAAACATTAAAAAGTTATAGCAGAAAATAGGGACAACCAATCAGAAAAAGGGACTGGGCTAATTGTCACCAATTATGGTCAAGGACTCAATGCCGAGTCCCATGACACCACCCACGACTCTCTATGTCAAACCTTTCAAAAGTTATGGCAGAAAAAAGTATTCTAGGGGGCGCTGTTGAGCCGTGAGGACACGCCCATTAATGCAAACCATGAAAAAAAAAATCAGATCACTCAAATGAACGACGATCATACAGTACAGCTGTATCTCATGGTCCAGAATGTATGATATTATATTAATCTATTATACCATATTATATTAAATGTTGTTATTTCATATTAGCGTACCCAGTAATATAGCATATTGTATTATTGCATTGTATGTTGCTTCATTTCATATATTTTTGACTGTATTATATTGTAAAATTATATATCATAGCGATTGCATTATTATATAATTTCAATTTATAACACTAATATACAATTCCTCACACACACACTCCTTCCAAATGTTTCTTTTTTTTCTCCATTATGACAATTGTATGCTGTCATCCGTTATGTTTTTTGTTTTTAAGATTGTTATGTCTGTTATTCAAATATATTAATACATTCATTAATATGCTATACTGTATTTTGTATTGTGTATATTGTGTGTGTGTGTGTGTGTGTGTGTGTGTGTGTGTGTGTATATATATATATATATATATATATATATATATATATATATATATATATATATATATATATATATATATGTGTGTGTGTGTGTGTGTATACCTGAAGTGTGACTACCTGCAGAACGTATTTTAGCATGAAAGCTTGCATATTTAACGTACATCAAGCATCCTGTATCATAGCTACATGTCTGCCGTTTGTAACAAAGCAAACCGCGTGAAAATCGGTTGAAAATCAAGTGAGTTATAGTTATTTTACTTATGCAGACACCTCCTTCCACAATAGAAGTGAACGCTCTAGAGTTAAAGCGATACCGATCCAAGATGGCGGCCACGCCCGACGTTCTCAGGCAGTCAATGCGGCGCCTCGACCAAGATGGCGGCCGCGCTGAACATCAGCCCCTCCCCCCGCGGGAGCTGCGCGCGCAAACTCCACTCAAATTCAAAAGTTATGGCAGAAAATCGGGACAACCAATCAGAAGAAGGGGAAGGGGAAAAGTAATGTGCGTCGTCACAGGACAGAGACGAACATTTTGATGTAAAAAAAACACAAAAATTGCTGACAAAAATTTTGGCATATCAAGCAAGGCTTGAACTCTCGACCTCTGGCAGCAAAGACCGCAATATTCTGGCTGAGCTAAGTCTCAGCTAGTCCTTATATTTGACCTACTGGCTTAGGTCAGACCAACATAGCGATAAAATGTCTGGAACTTTTTTTTCCTAATTTTTTAAATATTTGTAAGTTATAAATATTAGTAAAACCCTACTATTTAAATTATTACTTTTTCTGTAACCATTCTGCCAAGGTTGTAACCGGGCTGAGCCGGGAATATTTCTGAAGTCACCACATTACAGGGAGCTGATTGGTCGGGGGGCGGGGCCGTCATCACCCTACTCGCCACTGATTGGTCGGGGGGCGGGGCCGTCATCACCCTACTCGCCACTGATTGGTCGGGGGGCGGGGCCGCCATCACCCTACTCGCCACTGATTGGTCAGGGGGCGGGGCCGGCAGACGTTTGAATCAGGAAGCGGGAGTCAGCGCGAGAGCGACTGGCGGCTCGCAGCAATTTTATTATAAAAAAAGTACAACCAATCAGAAGAAGGGGCGGGGCTAATTCAGGCCAATGAAGTTCAAGGACTCCATAAAGAATCTGATGACACCACCCACGACTCTCTATGTAAAACCATTCCAAAGTTATAGCAGAAAATCGGGACAACCAATCAGAAGAAGGGGCGGGGCTAATTAAGGCCAACGAAGCTTAAGGACTCATTACAGAGTCCCATGACACCACCCACGACTCTCTATGTCAAACCATTCAAAAGTTATGGCAGAGAAAAGTATTCTAGGGGGCGCTGTTGAGCCGTTAGGCCACGCCCATTAATTGCAAACCATGAAATATCACATTTATCGCCAGGCCTGGCTTGCATGCAAAATTTGGTGACTTTTGGAGAACTATCAAATATGGACCAATCACATGAAGGGGGGGCGCGCCTTTTGGCGTCTAGCGTCGCCACGGTAATACTTTTGAAAGAGAAAAGTAATGCGTGGTGTCGCAGGATGTAGACGCACATTTTGATGTATAACACACCTGGGTGCACGTTACGGTTCGGGCTGAATTAACTGCCGAAGGAATGGCATAAATTTCGCCAAAATGACACAATTTATTCAAAATGGCCGACGTCCTGTTCGGTTTCGGCCATGGCGCCAAGAGACTTTTCTTTTAGTTGTGACATGATACAGGTGTGTAGCGATTTTCGTGCATGTACGTCAAACCGTATTGTGGGGCTTGAGGCACAAAGTTTTCCGGGGGGCGCTGTTGAGCCATTTTGCCACGCCCATTAATGCAAACCATGAAATATCAAATTTATCGCCAGGCCTGGCTTGCATGCCAAATTTGGTGCCTTTTGGGGAACTATCAAATATGGACCAATCAGATGAAGGGGGGGTGCGCTTGTTGGCGTCTAGCATCGCCACGGTAACACTTTCGAAAGAGAAAAGTAATGCATGTAGTCGCAGGATGGAGACGCACATTTTGATGTATAACACATCTGGGTTCACGATACGGTTCGGGCTGAATTAACTCTCGAAGGAATGGCATATATTGCTCCAAAATTACGCAATTAATTCAGAATGTTCAAAATGGCCGACTTCCTGTTCGGTTTCGGCCATGGCGCCAAGAGACTTTTCTTTTAGTTGCGACATGATACAGGTGTGTACCGATTTTCGTTCATGTACGTCAAACCGTATTATGGGGCTTGAGGCACAAAGTTTTTTCTGTTGAACCAATCAGATGAAGGGTGGGCGCGCTTTTTGGCGTCTAGCGCCGCCACGGTAACGCTTTTGAAAGAGAAAAGTAATGCGTGTTGTCGCAGGATGGAGACGCACATTTTGATGTATAACACACTTGGGGGCACGTTACGGTTCGGGCTGAATTAACTTTCGAAGGAATGGCATAAATTTCGCCAAAATGACACGACTAATTCAAAATGGCCGACTTCCTGTTCGGTTTCGGGCATGACGCCAAGAGACTTTTCTTTCAGTTGCGCCATGATACAGGTGTGTACCGATTTTCGTGCATGTACGTCAAACCGTATCGTGGGGCTTGAGGCACAAAGTTTTCAAGGGGGCGCTGTTGAGCCATTTTGTCACGCCCATTAATGGAAACCATTAAATATCAAATTTTTCGCCAGGCCTGACTAGGGTGCAAAATTTGGTGACTTTTTGGGCATGTTAAGGGGGGCAAAAAGGCCTTTACTTTGTCAGGAAAATAATAATAATAATAATAATTAAAGCTGCAAGCAGCGATGAACGGGCCCTCGCACTCACGGCCACCGCCCCCCCATTAGCATATCAGAAATGACACCACCCACGACTCTCTATGTTAAACGATTCAAAAGTTATAGCAGAAAATCGGGACAACCAATCAGAAGAAGGGGCGGGGCTAATTAAGGCCAACGAAGCTTAAGGACTCATTACAGAGTCCCATGACACCACCCACGACTTCCTATGTCAAACCATTCCAAAGTTATAGCAGAAAATCGGGACAACCAATCAGAAGAAGGGGCGGGGCTAATTAAGGCTAACGAAGCTTAAGGACTCATTACAGAGTCCCATGACACCACCCACGACTTCCTATGTCAAACCATTCAAAAGTTATAGCAGAAAAAAGGGACAACCAATCAGAAGAAGGGGCGGGGCTAATTAAGGCCAACGAAGCTTGAGGACTCATTACAGAGTCCCATGACACCACCCACGACTTCCTAGGTCAAACAATTAAAATGTTATAGCAGAAAAAAGGGACAACCAATGACAAGAAGGGGCGGGGCTAATTCAGGCCAATGAAGGTCAAGGACTCCATACAGAATCTTATGATACCACCCATGACTTCCTATGTCAAACCATTCAAAAGTTATTGCAGAAAAAAGGGACAACCAATCAGAAGAAGGGGCGGGGCTAATTAAGGCCAACGAAGCTTAAGGACTCATTACAGAGTCCCATGACACCACACACAACTCTCTATGTCAAACCATTCAAAAGTTATGGCAGAGAAAAGTATTCTAGGGGGCGCTGTTGAGCCGTTAGGCCACGCCTATTAATGCAAACCATGAAATATAAAATGTATCGCCAAATCTGGCTTGCATGCAAAATTTGGTGACTTTGAGAGAACTATCAAATATGGACCAATCACATGAAGGGGGGGCGCGCCTTTTGGCGTCTAGCGTCGCCACGGTAACACTCTTGAAAGAGAAAAGTAATGCGTGGTGTCGCAGGATGTAGACGCACATTTTGATGTATAACACACCTGGGTGCACGTTACGGTTCGGGCTGAATTAACTGCCGAAGGAATGGCATAAATTTCGCCAAAATGACACAATGTATTCAAAATGGCCGACTTCCTGTTCGGTTTCGGCCATGGCTCCAAGAGACTTTTCTTTAAGTTGTGCCATGATACAGGTGTGTAGCGATTTTCGTGCATGTACGTCAAACCGTATTGTGGGGCTTGAGGCACAAAGTTTTCTAGGGGGCGCTGTTGAGCCATTTTGCCACGCCCATTAATGCAAACCATGAAATATCAAATGTATCGCCAGGCCTGGCTTGCATGCCAAATTTGGTGCCTTTTGGGGAACTATCAAATATGGACCAATCAGAGTAAGGGGCGGTGCGCTTGTTGGCGTCTAGCGTCGCCACGGTAACACTTTTGAAAGAGAAAAGGAATGCGTGTAGTCGCAGGATGGAGACGCACATTTTGATGTATAACACATCTGGGTTCACGATACGGTTCGGGCTGAATTAACTCTCGAAGGAATGGCATATATTGCTCCAAAATTACGCAATTAATTCAGAATGTTCAAAATGGCCGACTTCCTGTTCGGTTTCGGCCATGGCGCCAAGAGACTTTTCTTTTAGTTGCGACATGATACAGGTGTGTAAAGATTTTCGTTCATGTACGTCAAACCGTATTATGGGGCTTGAGGCACAAAGTTTTTTCTGTCGAACCAATCAGATGAAGGGTGGGCGCGCTTTTTGGCGTCTAGCGTCGCCACGGTAACGCTTTTGAAAGAGAAAAGTAATGCGTGATGTCGCAGGATGGAGACGCACATTTTGATGTATAACACACTTGGGGGCACGTTACGGTTCGGGCTGAATTAACTTTCGAAGGAATGGCATCAATTTCGCCAAAATGACACGACTAATTCAAAATGGCCGACATCCTGTTCGGTTTCGGGCATGACCCCAAGAGACTTTTCTTTAAGTTGTCCCATGATACAGGTGTGTACCGATTTTCGTGCATGTACGTCAAACCGTATCGTGGGGCTTGAGGCACAAAGTTTTCAAGGGGGCGCTGTTGAGCCATTTTGCCACGCCCATTAATGCAAACCTTTAAATATCAAATTTTTCGCCAGGCCTGACTAGGGTGCAAAATTTGGTGACTTTTTGGGCATGTTAAGGGGGGCAAAAAGGCCTTCACTTTGTCAGGAAAATAATAATAATAATAATAATAATAATAATAAAAATTCCTGCAAATACAATAGGGCCTTCGCACTGCAAGTGCTCGGGCCCTAATAATAATAAAAATTCCTGCAAATACAATAGGGCCTTCGCACTGCAAGTGCTCGGGCCCTAATAATAATAATAATAATAAAAATTCCTGCAAATACAATAGGGCCTTCGCACTGCAAGTGCTCGGGCCCTAATAATAATAATAATAAAAATTCCTGCAAATACAATAGGGCCTTCGCACTGCAAGTGCTCGGGCCCTAATAATAAAAATTCCTGCAAATACAATAGGGCCTTCGCACTGAAGGTGCTCGGGCCCTAATAATAATTAAAGCTGCAAGCAGCGATGAACGGGCCCTCGCACTCACGGCCACCGCCCCCCATAAGCATATCAGAAATGACACCACCCACGACTTCCTATGTCAAACCATTAAAAAGTTATAGCAGAAAATCGGGACAACCAATCAGAAGAAGGGGCGGGGCTAATTAAGGCCAACGAAGCTTAAGAACTCATTACAGAATCTGATGGCACCACCCACGACTCTCTATGTCAAACCATTCCAAAGTTTTAGCAGAAAATCGGGACAACCAATCAGAAGAAGGGGCCGGGCTAATTCAGGCCAATGAAGGTCAAGGACTCCATAAAGAATCTGATGACCCCACCCACGACTCCCTATGTCAAACCATTCCAAAGTTATAGCAGAAAATCGGGACAACCAATCAGAAGAAGGGGCGGGGCTAATTAAGGCCAACGAAGCTTAAGAACTCAGCACAAAGTCCCATGACACCACCCACGACTTCCTATGTCAAACCATTAAAAAGTTATAGCAGAAAAAAGGGACAACCAATCAGAAGAAGAGGCGGGGCTAATTCTGGCCAATGAAGGTCAAGGAGTCCATAAAGAATCTGATGACACCACCCAGGACTCTCTATGTCAAACCATTCCAATGTTATAGCAGAAAATCGGGACAACCAATCAGAAGAAGGGGCGGGGCTAATTAAGGCCAACGAAGCTTAAGGACTCATTACAGAGTCCCATGACACCACCCACAACGTCCTATGTCAAACCATTCAAAAGTTATGGCAGATAAAAGTATTCTAGGGGGCGCTGTTGAGCCGTTAGGCCACGCCCATTAATGCAAACCATGAAATATCAGATTTATTGCCAAGTCTGGCTTGCATGCAAAATTTGGTGACTTTTGGAGAACTATCAAATATGTACCAATCACATGAAGTGGGGGCGCGCCTTTTGGTGTCTAGCGTCGCCACGGTAACACTTTTGAAAGAGAAAAGTAATGCGTGGTGTCGCAGGATGTAGACGCACATTTTGATGTATAACACACCTGGGTGCACGTTACGGTTCGGGCTGAATTAACTGCCGAAGGAATGGCATAAATTTCGCCAAAATGACACAATTTATTCAAAATGGCCGACATCCTGTTCGGTTTCGGCCATGGCTCCAAGAGACTTTTCTTTAAGTTTTGCCATGTTGCAGGTGTGTAGCGATTTTCGTGCATGTACGTCAAACCGTATTGTGGGGCTTGAGGCACAAAGTTTTCAAGGGGGCGCTGTTGAGCCTTTTTTCCACGCCCATTAATGCAAACCATGAAATATCAAATTTATCGCCAGGCCTGGCTTGCATGCCAAATTTGGTGCCTTTTGGGGAACTATCAAATATGGACCAATCAGATGAAGAGGGGGTGCGCTTGTTGGCGTCTAGCGTCGCCACGGTAACACTTTTGAAAGAGAAAAGAAATGCGTGTAGTCGCAGGATGGAGACGCACATTTTGAGGTATAACATATCTGGGTTCACGATACGGTTCGGGCTGAATTAACTCTCGAAGGAATTGCATGTATTGCTCCAAAATTACGCCATTAATTCAGAATGTTCAAAATGGTCGACTTCCTGTTCGGTTTCGGCCATGGCGCCAAGAGACTTTTCTTTTAGTTGCGACATGATACAGGAGTGTACCAATTTTCGTTCATGTACGTCAAACCGTATTATGGGGCTTGAGGCGCAAAGTTTTTTCTGTCTGAACCAACCAGATGAAGGGTGGGCGCGCTTTTTGGCGTCTAGCGTCGCCACGGTAACGCTTTTGAAAGAGAAAAGTAATGCGTGGTGTCGGAGAATGGAGACGAACATTTTGATGTATAACACACCTCGGTGCACGTTACGGTTCGGGCTGAATTAACTGCCGAAGGAATGGCATAAATTGCGCCAAAGTGACACGATTAATTCAAAATGGCCGACTTCCTGTTCGGTTTCGGGCATGACGCCAGGAGACTTTTCTTTAAGTTGTCCCATGATACAGGTGTGTACCGATTTTCGTGCATGTACGTCAAACCGTATCGTGGGGCTTGAGGCACAAAGTTTTCAAGGGGGCGCTGTTGAGCCATTTTGCCACGCCCATTAATGCAAACCATTAAATATCAAATTTTTCGCCAGGCCTGACTTGGGTGCAAAATTTGGTGACTTTTTGGGCATGTTAAGGGGGGCAAAAAGGCCATCACTTTGTCAGAAGAAAAAAAAAAATAATAATTAAAGCTGCAAGCAGCAATGAACGGGCCCTCGCACTCACGTCAACCGCCCCCCATAAGCATATCAGAAATGACACCACCCACGACTTCCTATGTCAAACTCTTCAAAAGTTATAGCAGAAAAAAGGGACGACCAGTCAGAAGAAGGGGCGGGGCTAATTCAGGGCAAAGAAGATCAAGGACTCATTACAGAGTCCCATGACACCACCCACGACTCTCTATGTCAAAACATTAAAAAGTTATAGCAGAAAATAGGGACAACCAATCAGAAAAAGGGACTGGGCTAATTGTCACCAATTATGGTCAAGGACTCAATGCCGAGTCCCATGACACCACCCACGACTCTCTATGTCAAACCTTTCAAAAGTTATGGCAGAAAAAAGTATTCTAGGGGGCGCTGTTGAGCCGTGAGGACACGCCCATTAATGCAAACCATGAAAAAAAAAATCAGATCACTCAAATGAACGACGATCATACAGTACAGCTGTATCTCATGGTCCAGAATGTATGATATTATATTAATCTATTATACCATATTATATTAAATGTTGTTATTTCATATTAGCGTACCCAGTAATATAGCATATTGTATTATTGCATTGTATGTTGCTTCATTTCATATATTTTTGACTGTATTATATTGTAAAATTATATATCATAGCGATTGCATTATTATATAATTTCAATTTATAACACTAATATACAATTCCTCACACACACACTCCTTCCAAATGTTTCTTTTTTTTCTCCATTATGACAATTGTATGCTGTCATCCGTTATGTTTTTTGTTTTTAAGATTGTTATGTCTGTTATTCAAATATATTAATACATTCATTAATATGCTATACTGTATTTTGTATTGTGTATATTGTGTGTGTGTGTGTGTGTGTGTGTGTGTGTGTGTGTGTGTATATATATATATATATATATATATATATATATATATATATATATATATATATATATGTGTGTGTGTGTGTGTGTATACCTGAAGTGTGACTACCTGCAGAACGTATTTTAGCATGAAAGCTTGCATATTTAACGTACATCAAGCATCCTGTATCATAGCTACATGTCTGCCGTTTGTAACAAAGCAAACCGCGTGAAAATCGGTTGAAAATCAAGTGAGTTATAGTTATTTTACTTATGCAGACACCTCCTTCCACAATAGAAGTGAACGCTCTAGAGTTAAAGCGATACCGATCCAAGATGGCGGCCACGCCCGACGTTCTCAGGCAGTCAATGCGGCGCCTCGACCAAGATGGCGGCCGCGCTGAACATCAGCCCCTCCCCCCGCGGGAGCTGCGCGCGCAAACTCCACTCAAATTCAAAAGTTATGGCAGAAAATCGGGACAACCAATCAGAAGAAGGGGAAGGGGAAAAGTAATGTGCGTCGTCACAGGACAGAGACGAACATTTTGATGTAAAAAAAACACAAAAATTGCTGACAAAAATTTTGGCATATCAAGCAAGGCTTGAACTCTCGACCTCTGGCAGCAAAGACCGCAATATTCTGGCTGAGCTAAGTCTCAGCTAGTCCTTATATTTGACCTACTGGCTTAGGTCAGACCAACATAGCGATAAAATGTCTGGAACTTTTTTTTCCTAATTTTTTAAATATTTGTAAGTTATAAATATTAGTAAAACCCTACTATTTAAATTATTACTTTTTCTGTAACCATTCTGCCAAGGTTGTAACCGGGCTGAGCCGGGAATATTTCTGAAGTCACCACATTACAGGGAGCTGATTGGTCGGGGGGCGGGGCCGTCATCACCCTACTCGCCACTGATTGGTCGGGGGGCGGGGCCGTCATCACCCTACTCGCCACTGATTGGTCGGGGGGCGGGGCCGCCATCACCCTACTCGCCACTGATTGGTCAGGGGGCGGGGCCGGCAGACGTTTGAATCAGGAAGCGGGAGTCAGCGCGAGAGCGACTGGCGGCTCGCAGCAATTTTATTATAAAAAAAGTACAACCAATCAGAAGAAGGGGCGGGGCTAATTCAGGCCAATGAAGTTCAAGGACTCCATAAAGAATCTGATGACACCACCCACGACTCTCTATGTAAAACCATTCCAAAGTTATAGCAGAAAATCGGGACAACCAATCAGAAGAAGGGGCGGGGCTAATTAAGGCCAACGAAGCTTAAGGACTCATTACAGAGTCCCATGACACCACCCACGACTCTCTATGTCAAACCATTCAAAAGTTATGGCAGAGAAAAGTATTCTAGGGGGCGCTGTTGAGCCGTTAGGCCACGCCCATTAATTGCAAACCATGAAATATCACATTTATCGCCAGGCCTGGCTTGCATGCAAAATTTGGTGACTTTTGGAGAACTATCAAATATGGACCAATCACATGAAGGGGGGGCGCGCCTTTTGGCGTCTAGCGTCGCCACGGTAATACTTTTGAAAGAGAAAAGTAATGCGTGGTGTCGCAGGATGTAGACGCACATTTTGATGTATAACACACCTGGGTGCACGTTACGGTTCGGGCTGAATTAACTGCCGAAGGAATGGCATAAATTTCGCCAAAATTACACAATTTATTCAAAATGGCCGACGTCCTGTTCGGTTTCGGCCATGGCGCCAAGAGACTTTTCTTTTAGTTGTGACATGATACAGGTGTGTAGCGATTTTCGTGCATGTACGTCAAACCGTATTGTGGGGCTTGAGGCACAAAGTTTTCCGGGGGGCGCTGTTGAGCCATTTTGCCACGCCCATTAATGCAAACCATGAAATATCAAATTTATCGCCAGGCCTGGCTTGCATGCCAAATTTGGTGCCTTTTGGGGAACTATCAAATATGGACCAATCAGATGAAGGGGGGGTGCGCTTGTTGGCGTCTAGCATCGCCACGGTAACACTTTCGAAAGAGAAAAGTAATGCATGTAGTCGCAGGATGGAGACGCACATTTTGATGTATAACACATCTGGGTTCACGATACGGTTCGGGCTGAATTAACTCTCGAAGGAATGGCATATATTGCTCCAAAATTACGCAATTAATTCAGAATGTTCAAAATGGCCGACTTCCTGTTCGGTTTCGGCCATGGCGCCAAGAGACTTTTCTTTTAGTTGCGACATGATACAGGTGTGTACCGATTTTCGTTCATGTACGTCAAACCGTATTATGGGGCTTGAGGCACAAAGTTTTTTCTGTTGAACCAATCAGATGAAGGGTGGGCGCGCTTTTTGGCGTCTAGCGCCGCCACGGTAACGCTTTTGAAAGAGAAAAGTAATGCGTGTTGTCGCAGGATGGAGACGCACATTTTGATGTATAACACACTTGGGGGCACGTTACGGTTCGGGCTGAATTAACTTTCGAAGGAATGGCATAAATTTCGCCAAAATGACACGACTAATTCAAAATGGCCGACTTCCTGTTTGGTTTCGGGCATGACGCCAAGAGACTTTTCTTTCAGTTGCGCCATGATACAGGTGTGTACCGATTTTCGTGCATGTACGTCAAACCGTATCGTGGGGCTTGAGGCACAAAGTTTTCAAGGGGGCGCTGTTGAGCCATTTTGTCACGCCCATTAATGGAAACCATTAAATATCAAATTTTTCGCCAGGCCTGACTAGGGTGCAAAATTTGGTGACTTTTTGGGCATGTTAAGGGGGGCAAAAAGGCCTTTACTTTGTCAGGAAAATAATAATAATAATAATTAAAGCTGCAAGCAGCAATGAACGGGCCCTCGCACTCACGTCAACCGCCCCCCATAAGCATATCAGAAATGACACCACCCACGACTTCCTATGTCAAACTCTTCAAAAGTTATAGCAGAAAAAAGGGACGACCAGTCAGAAGAAGGGGCGGGGCTAATTCAGGGCAAAGAAGATCAAGGACTCATTACAGAGTCCCATGACACCACCCACGACTCTCTATGTCAAAACATTAAAAAGTTATAGCAGAAAATAGGGACAACCAATCAGAAAAAGGGACTGGGCTAATTGTCACCAATTATGGTCAAGGACTCAATGCCGAGTCCCATGACACCACCCACGACTCTCTATGTCAAACCTTTCAAAAGTTATGGCAGAAAAAAGTATTCTAGGGGGCGCTGTTGAGCCGTGAGGACACGCCCATTAATGCAAACCATGAAAAAAAAAATCAGATCACTCAAATGAACGACGATCATACAGTACAGCTGTATCTCATGGTCCAGAATGTATGATATTATATTAATCTATTATACCATATTATATTAAATGTTGTTATTTCATATTAGCGTACCCAGTAATATAGCATATTGTATTATTGCATTGTATGTTGCTTCATTTCATATATTTTTGACTGTATTATATTGTAAAATTATATATCATAGCGATTGCATTATTATATAATTTCAATTTATAACACTAATATACAATTCCTCACACACACACTCCTTCCAAATGTTTCTTTTTTTTCTCCATTATGACAATTGTATGCTGTCATCCGTTATGTTTTTTGTTTTTAAGATTGTTATGTCTGTTATTCAAATATATTAATACATTCATTAATATGCTATACTGTATTTTGTATTGTGTATATTGTGTGTGTGTGTGTGTGTGTGTGTGTGTGTGTGTGTGTATATATATATATATATATATATATATATATATATATATATATATATATATATATATATATATATGTGTGTGTGTGTGTGTGTGTATACCTGAAGTGTGACTACCTGCAGAACGTATTTTAGCATGAAAGCTTGCATATTTAACGTACATCAAGCATCCTGTATCATAGCTACATGTCTGCCGTTTGTAACAAAGCAAACCGCGTGAAAATCGGTTGAAAATCAAGTGAGTTATAGTTATTTTACTTATGCAGACACCTCCTTCCACAATAGAAGTGAACGCTCTAGAGTTAAAGCGATACCGATCCAAGATGGCGGCCACGCCCGACGTTCTCAGGCAGTCAATGCGGCGCCTCGACCAAGATGGCGGCCGCGCTGAACATCAGCCCCTCCCCCCGCGGGAGCTGCGCGCGCAAACTCCACTCAAATTCAAAAGTTATGGCAGAAAATCGGGACAACCAATCAGAAGAAGGGGAAGGGGAAAAGTAATGTGCGTCGTCACAGGACAGAGACGAACATTTTGATGTAAAAAAAACACAAAAATTGCTGACAAAAATTTTGGCATATCAAGCAAGGCTTGAACTCTCGACCTCTGGCAGCAAAGACCGCAATATTCTGGCTGAGCTAAGTCTCAGCTAGTCCTTATATTTGACCTACTGGCTTAGGTCAGACCAACATAGCGATAAAATGTCTGGAACTTTTTTTTCCTAATTTTTTAAATATTTGTAAGTTATAAATATTAGTAAAACCCTACTATTTAAATTATTACTTTTTCTGTAACCATTCTGCCAAGGTTGTAACCGGGCTGAGCCGGGAATATTTCTGAAGTCACCACATTACAGGGAGCTGATTGGTCGGGGGGCGGGGCCGTCATCACCCTACTCGCCACTGATTGGTCGGGGGGCGGGGCCGTCATCACCCTACTCGCCACTGATTGGTCGGGGGGCGGGGCCGCCATCACCCTACTCGCCACTGATTGGTCAGGGGGCGGGGCCGGCAGACGTTTGAATCAGGAAGCGGGAGTCAGCGCGAGAGCGACTGGCGGCTCGCAGCAATTTTATTATAAAAAAAGTACAACCAATCAGAAGAAGGGGCGGGGCTAATTCAGGCCAATGAAGTTCAAGGACTCCATAAAGAATCTGATGACACCACCCACGACTCTCTATGTAAAACCATTCCAAAGTTATAGCAGAAAATCGGGACAACCAATCAGAAGAAGGGGCGGGGCTAATTAAGGCCAACGAAGCTTAAGGACTCATTACAGAGTCCCATGACACCACCCACGACTCTCTATGTCAAACCATTCAAAAGTTATGGCAGAGAAAAGTATTCTAGGGGGCGCTGTTGAGCCGTTAGGCCACGCCCATTAATTGCAAACCATGAAATATCACATTTATCGCCAGGCCTGGCTTGCATGCAAAATTTGGTGACTTTTGGAGAACTATCAAATATGGACCAATCACATGAAGGGGGGGCGCGCCTTTTGGCGTCTAGCGTCGCCACGGTAATACTTTTGAAAGAGAAAAGTAATGCGTGGTGTCGCAGGATGTAGACGCACATTTTGATGTATAACACACCTGGGTGCACGTTACGGTTCGGGCTGAATTAACTGCCGAAGGAATGGCATAAATTTCGCCAAAATGACACAATTTATTCAAAATGGCCGACGTCCTGTTCGGTTTCGGCCATGGCGCCAAGAGACTTTTCTTTTAGTTGTGACATGATACAGGTGTGTAGCGATTTTCGTGCATGTACGTCAAACCGTATTGTGGGGCTTGAGGCACAAAGTTTTCCGGGGGGCGCTGTTGAGCCATTTTGCCACGCCCATTAATGCAAACCATGAAATATCAAATTTATCGCCAGGCCTGGCTTGCATGCCAAATTTGGTGCCTTTTGGGGAACTATCAAATATGGACCAATCAGATGAAGGGGGGGTGCGCTTGTTGGCGTCTAGCATCGCCACGGTAACACTTTCGAAAGAGAAAAGTAATGCATGTAGTCGCAGGATGGAGACGCACATTTTGATGTATAACACATCTGGGTTCACGATACGGTTCGGGCTGAATTAACTCTCGAAGGAATGGCATATATTGCTCCAAAATTACGCAATTAATTCAGAATGTTCAAAATGGCCGACTTCCTGTTCGGTTTCGGCCATGGCGCCAAGAGACTTTTCTTTTAGTTGCGACATGATACAGGTGTGTACCGATTTTCGTTCATGTACGTCAAACCGTATTATGGGGCTTGAGGCACAAAGTTTTTTCTGTTGAACCAATCAGATGAAGGGTGGGCGCGCTTTTTGGCGTCTAGCGCCGCCACGGTAACGCTTTTGAAAGAGAAAAGTAATGCGTGTTGTCGCAGGATGGAGACGCACATTTTGATGTATAACACACTTGGGGGCACGTTACGGTTCGGGCTGAATTAACTTTCGAAGGAATGGCATAAATTTCGCCAAAATGACACGACTAATTCAAAATGGCCGACTTCCTGTTCGGTTTCGGGCATGACGCCAAGAGACTTTTCTTTCAGTTGCGCCATGATACAGGTGTGTACCGATTTTCGTGCATGTACGTCAAACCGTATCGTGGGGCTTGAGGCACAAAGTTTTCAAGGGGGCGCTGTTGAGCCATTTTGTCACGCCCATTAATGGAAACCATTAAATATCAAATTTTTCGCCAGGCCTGACTAGGGTGCAAAATTTGGTGACTTTTTGGGCATGTTAAGGGGGGCAAAAAGGCCTTTACTTTGTCAGGAAAATAATAATAATAATAATAATAATAATAAAAATTCCTGCAAATACAATAGGGCCTTCGCACTGCAAGTGCTCGGGCCCTAATAATAATAATAATAATAAAAATTCCTGCAAATACAATAGGGCCTTCGCACTGCAAGTGCTCGGGCCCTAATAATAAAAATTCCTGCAAATACAATAGGGCCTTCGCACTGCAAGTGCTCGGGCCCTAATAATAAAAATTCCTGCAAATACAATAGGGCCTTCGCTCTGAAGGTGCTCGGGCCCTAATTAGGGCCCGAGCACTTGCAGTGCGAAGGCCCTATTGTATTTGCAGGAATTTTTATTATTATTAGGGCCCGAGCACCTTCAGTGCGAAGGCCCTATTGTATCTGTAGGAATTTTTATTATTATTATTATTTTCCTGACAAAAGGAAGGCCTTTTTGCCCCCCTAAACGTGCCCAAAAAGTCACCAAATTTTGCACCCTAGTCAGGCCTGGCGAAAAATTTGATATTTAAAGGTTTGCATTAATGGGCGTGGCAAAATGGCTCAACAGCGCCCCCTTGAAAACTTTGTGCCTCAAGCCCCACGATACGGTTTGACGTACATGCACGAAAATCGGTACACACCTGTATCATGGGACAACTTAAAGAAAAGTCTCTTGGGGTCATGCCCGAAACCGAACAGGATGTCGGCCATTTTGAATTAGTCGTGTCATTTTGGCGAAATTTATGCCATTCCTTCGAAAGTTAATTCAGCCCGAACCGTAACGTGCCCCCAAGTGTGTTATACATCAAAATGTGCGTCTCCATCCTGCGACAACACGCATTACTTTTCTCTTTCAAAAGCGTTACCGTGGCGACGCTAGACGCCAAAAAGCGCGCCCAACCTTCATCTGATTGGTTCGACAGAAAAAACTTTGTGCCTCAAGCCCCATAATACGGTTTGACGTACATGAACGAAAATCGGTACACACCTGTATCATGTTGCAACTAAAAGAAAAGTCTCTTGGCGCCATAGCCGAAACCGAACAGGAAGTCGGCCATTTTGAACATTCTGAATTAATTGCGTAATTTTGGAGCAATATATGCCATTCATTCGAGAGTTAATTCAGCCCGAACCGTATCGTGCCCCCAGGTGTGTTATACATCAAAATGTGCGTCTACATCCTGCGACTACACGCATTACTTTTCTCTTTCAAAAGTGTTACCGTGGCGACGCTAGACGCCAACAAGCGCACCCCCCCTTCATCTGATTGGTCCATATTTGATAGCTCCCCAAAAGGCACCAAATTTGGCATGCAAGCCAGGCCTGGCGATAAATTTGATATTTCATGGTTTGCATTAATGGGCGTGGCAAAATGGCTCAACAGCGCCCCCTAGAAAACTTTGTGCCTCAAGCCCCACAATACGGTTTGACGTACATGCACGAAAATCGCTACACACCTGTATCATGGCACAACTTAAAGAAATGTCTCTTGGAGCCATGGCTGAAACCGAACAGGATGTCGGCCATTTTGAATACATTGTGTCATTTTGGCGAAATTTATGCCATTCCTTCGGCAGTTAATTCAGCCCGAACCGTAACGTGCCCCCAGGTGTGTTATACATCAAAATGTGCGTCTACATCCTGCGACACCACGCATTACTTTTCTCTTTCAAAAGTGTTACCGTGGCGACGCTAGACGCCAAAAGGCGCGCCCCCCCTTCATGTGATTGGTCCATATTTGATAGTTCTACAAAAGTCACCAAATTTTGCATGCAAGCCAGACTTGGCGATACATTTGATATTTCATGGTTTGCATTAATGGGCGTGGCCTAACGGCTCAACAGCGCCCCCTGCCATAACTTTTGAATGGTTTGACATAGAGAGTCCTGGGTGGTGTCATAAGATTCTGTATGGAGTCCTTGACCTTCATTGGCATGAATTAGCCCCGCCCCTTCTTGTCATTGGTTGTCCCTTTTTTCTGCTATAACATTTTAATTGTTTGACATAGGAAGTCGTGGGTGGTGTCATCAGATTCTTTATGGAGCCCTTGACCTTCATTGGCTTAAATTAGCCCCGCCCCTTCTTCTGATTGGCTGTCCCTTTTTTCTGCTATAACTTTTGAATGGTTTGACATAGGAAGTCGTGGGTGGTGTCATGGGACTCTGTAATTAGTCCTTAAGCTTCGTTGGCCTTAATTAGCCCCGCCCCTTCTTCTGATTGGTTGTCCCGATTTTCTGCTATAACTTTGGAATGGTTTGACATAGAGAGTCGTGGGTGGTGTCATCAGATTCTGTATGGAATCCTTGACCTTCATTGGCTTGAATTAGCCCCGCCCCTTCTTCTGATTGGTTGTCCCTTTTTCTGCTATAACTTTTCAATGGTTTGACATAGGAAGTCGTGGGTGGTGTCATTTCTGATACTTATGGGGGGCGGTGGCCGTGAGTGCGAGGGCCCGTTCATCGCTGCTTGCAGCTTTAATTATTATTATTATTATTATTTTCCTGACAAAGTGAAGGCCTTTTTGCACCCCTTAACATGCCCAAAAAGTCACCAAATTTTGCACCCTAGTCAGGCCTGGCGAAAAATTTGATATTTAATGGTTTCCATTAATGGGCGTGACAAAATGGCTCAACAGCGCCCCCTTGAAAACTTTGTGCCTCAAGCCCCACGATACGGTTTGACGTACATGCACGAAAATCGGTACACACCTGTATCATGGCGCAACTGAAAGAAAAGTCTCTTGGCGTCATGCCCGAAACCGAACAGGAAGTCGGCCATTTTGAATTAGTCGTGTCATTTTGGCGAAATTTATGCCATTCCTTCGAAAGTTAATTCAGCCCGAACCGTAACGTGCCCCCAAGTGTGTTATACATCAAAATGTGCGTCTCCATCCTGCGACAACACGCATTACTTTTCTCTTTCAAAAGCGTTACCGTGGGGGCGCTAGACGCCAAAAAGCGCACCCACCCTTCATCTGATTGGTTCGACAGAAAAAACTTTGTGCCTCAAGCCCCATAATACGGTTTGACGTACATGAACGAAAATCGGTACACTCCTGTATTATGTCGCAACTAAAAGAAAAGTCTCTTGGCGCCATGGCCGAAACCGAACAGGAAGTCGGCCATTTTGAACATTCTGAATTAATTGCGTAATTTTGGAGCAATATATGCCATTCCTTCGAGGGTTAATTCAGCCCGAACCGTATCGTGAACCCAGATGTGTTATACATCAAAATGTGCGTCTCCATCCTGCGACTACACGCATTACTTTTCTCTTTGAAAAGTGTTACCGTGGCGACGCTAGACACCAACAAGCGCACCCCCCCTTCATCTGATTGGTCCATATTTGATAGTTCCCCAAAAGGCACCAAATTTGGCACGCAAGCCAGGCCTGGAGATAAATTTGATATTTCATGGTTTGCATTAATGGGCGTGGCAAAATGGCTCAACAGCGCCCCCCGGAAAACTTTGTGCCTCAAGCCCCACAATACGGTTTGACGTACATGCACGAGAATCGCTACACACCTGTATCATGGCACAACTTAAAGAAAAGTCTCTTGGAGCCATGGCTGAAACCGAACAGGATGTCGGCCATTTTGAATAAATTGTGTAATTTTGGCGAAATTTATGCCATTCCTTCGGCAGTTAATTCAGCCCGAACCGTAACGTGCACCCAGGTGTGTTATACATCAAAATGTGCGTCTACATCCTGCGACACCACGCATTACTTTTCTCTTTCAAAAGTGTTACCGTGGCGACGCTAGACGCCAAAAGGCGCGCCCCCCCCTTCATGTGATTGGTCCATATTTGATAGTTCTCCAAAAGTCACCAAATTGTGCATGCAAGACAGACTTGGCGATAAATTTGATATTTCTTGGTTTGCATTAATGGGCGTGGCCTAACGGCTCAACAGCCCCCCCTAGAATACTTTTATCTGCCATAACTTTTGAATGGTTTGACATAGGAAGTCGTGGGTGGTGTCATGGGATTCTGTAATGAGTCCTTAAGCTTAGTTGGCCTTAATTAGCCCCGCCCCTTCTTCTGATTGGTTGTCCCGATTTTCTGCTATAACTTTGGAATGGTTTGACATAGAGAGTCCCGCTTCCTGATTCAAACGTCTGCTGGGCCCGCCCCCCGACCAATCAGTGGCGAGTAGGGTGATGACGGCCCGCCCCCCGACCAATCAGTGGCGAGTAGGGTGATGACGGCCCCGCCCCCCGACCAATCAGTGGCGAGTAGGGTGATGACGGCCCCGCCCCCCGACCAATCAGTGGCGAGTAGGGTGATGACGGCCCCGCTCCCCGACCAATCAGCTGCCTGTAATATGGGACGTCAGAAATAGACCCGTGCTCAGCCCGGTTAGAACCTCGGTGGAATGGTTACAGAAAAAGTAATAAAAATAGTAGTGTTTTACTAATATTTATACCTTACAAATATTTAAAAAATTAGGAAAAAAAAGACCCAGACATTTTATCGCTATGTTGGTCTATCCTAAGCCAGTAAGTCAAAGAAAAAGGTATAGCTGAGACATAGCTCAGCCTCATTATTGCGGTCTTTGGTGCCAGAGTTCGAGAGTTCGAGCCTGGCAGCATGACGAAATTTTTTGTCAGCAATTTTTGTGTTTTTTTTACATCAAAATGTCCTCTGTCCTGCGACGACGCACATTACTTTTCTCTTTGAAAAGTGTTACCGTGGCGACGCTAGACGCGAAAAAGTGCGCGTCCCCTTCATCTGATTGGTCCATATTTGATAGTCACCAAATTTTGCATACAAGCCAGGCCTAGTGATAAATTTGATATTTCATGGTTTGCATTAATGGGCATGGCAAAATAGCTCAACAGCGCCCCCTAGAATACTTTCTCTGCCATAACTTTTGAATGGTTTGACATAAAGAGTCGTGGGTGGTGTCATGGGACTCGGTATTGAGTCCTTGACCATAATTGGCCTGAATTAGCCCCGCCCCTTCTTCTGATTGGTTGTCCCGATTTTCTGCCATAACTTTTGAATGGTTTGACATAGAGAGTCGTGGGTGGTGTCATCAGACTCTGTATGGAGTCCTTGACCTTCATTGGCCTGAATTAGCCCCGCCCCTTCTTCTGATTGGTTGTTCCTTTTGTCTGCTATAACTTTTGAATGGTTTGACATAGAGAGTCGTGGGTGGTGTCATTTCTGATATGCTTATGGGGGGCGGTGAACGTGAGTGCGAGGGCCCGTTCATCGCTGCTTGCAGCTTTAATTATTATTATTATTATTATTATTATTATTATTATTATTATTATTATGTCTTAGAATTAGCTGAGAGAAGACATGTTAAAAAGAGCACAATTTCTTCAATTAGCAAAAGAGAAAGGAGGCCTCGCCCTTCCGAATATCAACAATTACTACAAAGCGGTACAGATACAAACTTTGGTTAGTATTTGCAACCCTGACTATAAAGCAAGGTGGAAAGATACAGAATGTGAGATATCTAGTGATATTCCATTACAAGCAATTATAGGGGATAGTGGATTGATTACTTGTCTAAAAGACATAAACCCATGGATTAAAATCCCAATTAGGATTTGACACAGGATAATCAGTGAAAACAAGGCCAAAGAGCCATACTGGACTGTAAGATGGATAGGATATGACTCAAACTTCTTACAAAACAGGATGGATGCAAGTTTCAAGCAGTGGGCCAAAAAAGGGTTAATAAAGCATAGTGACCTCTATGAGGGGGGAACAATGCGACAATTCCAGGATCTCAAAATTCGATTTGTACTAACCAACCAGGATTTTTATAGAGTTTTGCAACTTAGACATTACCTAAAGAAAATAAAGACAAGGGAAGAATTACAATAAGCCAACTTGGGCATTGTGAAGATATTTCTACTAGGCGATAAGTCAGACCCTGGACGTGGCAACATATCAAGGATATATAAGGTGCTGCAAGAGCTAATAGGAGATGATACTGTATATATAAGGGAGAAATCGGAGAAGGAGAGTAATATAAAGATGCAGATGGGGAAAAATAATTGCACAACAGTGGAGAAGTGGATCCTTTCTGTCTTGGAGAGAATTTGGGTGGAAAAATGTAGTTAGGTTTTTTAGAGTTCCAGCACAGAGGGCTTCTCTGGGAGGAAGTACATCTTGCTGGACACACTCTGGTGAGAGCAAGGCAACACATTTCCATGTGTTTTGGGACTCTTCTGTGATTTCAAATTATTGGGACAAAATTAAATTGAACATGGAGAAAATCATGGAGGTGTGGCAGGATGAAGCTCGACTCCAGAGGTTGGTAAACAGGACTTAATTCCAGACAACGGAATCACAACTGACAACAGAAACTGAGAGCTGACAACTGACACAGAACACACGTTGCTAAGCAACCATAAAACGCCCCGTGAACACGCCCCCTTCCCTACAATCCTGATGGGTGCGCGGCCCGTAATTGTGTCCGCCACAAAGGTAACGATCCCGCTGGGGTTTGAGACACTATGCCAGGGACTAAGACCGGACACTGTGAACGGACCGGGAAACAAATATATGTAACATTTTACTACCTGCAAGTTTTATATGTAACTACTTGCAAGTAAAAAAGCAATCACGAGGAAATGGTTGGCTAAAGACTCATCTACAGTTGACGAGTGAATTACAATTATTAAGGATATTTACACAATGGAGAAGCTAAGTCTTTGTTGCTGCTCACTTTTTTGGACGCAGCACTCCCACACCTGACTCCCGATGACAAGGACTTCCACTTACATGTATGTAAGCTGAAGACCTAACCTCATTTGAATATGGCTCACTCCAAGACATTTGAATTCACAGAGGAAGATTATTCACAGATACTAAGCAAACACTCCTTATTGGGGGAATCCACTTTTATACATGATCACTATGGAGGTAGATTTGTGTCTTAATTATTCAATCAAAAAAAGATTGCTTCAATCAAAAAATATTTTTTCAATTAAAAAAAATCAATTCAATCAAAAAAAACGATTTCAATCAAAGAAAAAAAGTGTTTGAATGCAAAAAATTATTTGAGACTCAAAAAAATGCATTTGAACACTTTTTTTCGATTGGAAATGTTTTCTTTGATAGAAGTGAAGTTTTTTTGTTTGAAGCAAATTTTTTGATTGAAGTAGTGTTTTTTGTGTTTGAGCCATATTATGGGTAAGATATTTGTGTCTTTATCATTTAATCAAAAAAGAAGTTGCTTCAAAAAGAAAAAAATATTTTCAATGAAAAAAAATCACTTCAATAAAAAAAAGTGTGTAAATGCAAAAAAATATTTGAGACCCAAAAAATTGCATTTCTAAACACTTTTTTTTTGGATTGAAAATATTTTTTTCGATTTGAAGTGATTTTTTTTTTTGATTGAAGTGAAAAAAGTTTTGAAGTCTTTTTTTTTTTTGATCGAATCATTTTGACACAAACATCCCGCAGTGGGCGGATGCATGCTTCCCCATTGGTCAGCCCATAGACAGACATGTTTGAGTGACAAGTGTCTACACCAATGTTTACAGCCCCACGACTTTGTCCAAAATGGTCTCGTTTGTTTGTGCGGCATTAGTGCTGGTTTGTGCAACAAAATGGGCCACGCCAATTATATGTTGAAACAGTAGCAATATCAGCTAAAATTACACACATTACTCTCAACTAAAACAGGTGAACTTAGAAAACTTGCACAGAGTCTCAAAATTGGAAAAAACACCCAAAGCAGGAACGTCACACTTTGTCCTCACGAAAACGACGCTCACTCCACCGCTTCACCTGGACAGAAACAAAGTCGGGGGCTGCGTGACGTCATCGTGTCATAATAAACCCGTGAAATCTTAAAAACTAAAGCAGCACAAACGATTGAGAATATTTCCACTGAGTTTTGCATGGGGTGGCGGGGCAGCTTCACGCAGGTCTTGCTGGCGACCATAACTTGCTTGTCAGAAAGACGTCGTTGTAGACACTTGTCACTCAAACATGTCTGACTCTGGGCTGACCAATAGGGAAGCATCCGCCCACTGCTGGATTTTGTGTCAAAATGATTCAATCAAAAAAAAAAAAAGACTTCAAAACCTTTTTCACTTCAATCAAAAAAAGAAAATCACTTAAAGGAGCTTGAGGCCGGATTGTGGCAAGATTTATGAAAAAAATCTGTATACATTTTAAGTTTTCTAGTAATAATGTCAGATGAAGCGTTCCAAACCAAAAAGAATGAGCCCTCTAGTGTATCTCTCCTTTGCCTTGAACAGGCTGTGTGCTGCAAAATGTGCTGCAATTTGGTCCCGAATTTCCCGCGCTGGGCTGCGGATGTGACGTCACATGACGCACTGCATGCACGTTCTCCCCGTTCTCCCGTGCCGGCTTCGCTGTTGGCTGCAGTACCCCCAACGGCCGTCGTGGTGAAGGGTGGCGCTAGAGAGTTTCATTTCTTAAAAGGAGCCTCAAGCTCCTTTAAAATCGAAAAAAATACTTTCAATCCAAAAAAAGTGTTCAAATGCATTTTTTTGAGTCTCAAATATTTTTTTGCATTCAAACACTTTTTTTCTTTGATTGAAATCTTTGTTTTTGATTGAAGTGATTTTTTTTAATTGAAAATATATTTTTTGATTGAAGCAATCTTTTTTTTTATTGAATAATTAAGACCTCTCTACCTCCATAGTGATCATGTATAAAAGTGGATTCCCTGAATAAGGAGTCTTTGTATAGTATCTGTGAATAATCTTCCTCTGTGAATTATAATGTCTTGGAGTGAGCCATATTCTACCATGATCTACCTCCATAGATTACGGCATGTCTACAAAAACACTCAACAAACTACATGAAAGGGAAACACGTTTGTTTCTCCATGCTGTGACCCTCAGTGATTATCTCAAAGCTAAAATGATCCCAAGGGGATTAAGAATAACAAAACCCCCATTTCTGAGTCGAGACAATAAAGAGTTCTGTGATCGCTGGTGTGAGATTCTCAACAAATGTTCATTTGATCTCTTGGCTCTGACCATTAAGGAGGCGACGGCACAACTTAAATGGTAAGAGAAGAAATAATGGAAACAAAGAAACAATTAACGGAGAATATTACGGACAAGGAGGGATTGGACAAGGTGATAAAAGAGTGTGAACAACGTAAGCAGGAGCTTGACAAAGAAATAAAACTGTCCAAAAAGAATACGTTTGTGAGAGACCGGGCGGACTACGAAGGTGGCGCTGTCTACAAGTGGAGGCTGCCACATGGTGCTGCTACTTCCGGGAATGGAAATAAAAGCCAGAGAAATGCCCATAGGAGACACAACTACAACAACACGATGCTGTTTTCATCTTTTTCCTCTCGGGACTCCGACTCCAGTCAATTCTCTGAACGAGAACAAGGTTTTTTAGAAAGAAAGACATCACAGGGCCGAAGAGAAGAAAATGCCGACGCGGGCAGAGGAAAAAGAGAGCCATATTGGACTCGCACAAGGAACCAGAACCAGCAGTGAATGTTGTTGTCAACTTATCCAGTAAGTCCTTCTCAGAAACTCTTATCTGCTCTATTGAAATGTTTATCATTCGTACCCACGGCCCAATGTAATGAATTTGCCACTTACATAGATATACAAAAATTTCGCTCTTTAAGTCTCAAGGAGTTTTTTAGTAGTCATTCTGGGTGCCGTTTAACGCTGTGATGCCCAACCCCCGGTCCCCGGACCGGTACTGGGCCGCAGAGCTGTTACTACTGGGCCGTGAAATGGCTTGTGTTCCGATCATAATTAGGGCTGCAACGATTCGCCGACGTTGTCGACAAAAATCGATAATCAAAATTGTCGACAATTGTCACCAGATGTTTTTTTCCAATGGAGTGAGGCATCTCACTTCACTTCACCTCATACAATCTCTGCCGAGAGCCGCGCAGCACGACAGCGTCTCAGCGCAGCTGCGGGTAACAAAACTTCAAAAGTTCGGGAGCATTTTAGCCTGGATACGGCGAATAAAAAGAAGACTTGCAAGGTTTTCAAAGGAGACCTTGCTTATCACGGGAGCACGTTGGTAATGCACGAGCATTTGAAGAGAAAGCACCTCGGACAATTGAACGAAACGGACTCGCCTTGGTAAGATATTAAGCGTATTTTGGCTTTAAAAGAGAGCTTTAACGTTATGCCTGACTGTGCCTGACAAAAGTATTTTAAATTAAATGCATGCTGTCCGAAGATGAGAGCCACCATGGACCCCTTTCTGCAAAAGAAGCAGACGTGTTCCCTGCAACAGGCGACTGTCCTCAGTGATGCTCTCCATGGTTGATGGTGACGGGTTTCAACAAACCAGTTCAACCCCAGAGAATGTCCTGCCATCCAGAACCCATTTCACCCACTTAATGGAGAAAAAATGCGAGATGTTTTATTTTATTTTATAATTTATTTTTTATATAACACCATTGCCTGTCAAGCAAAATGAAAAATAATGGACAGAGGTTTATTTATTTATGGATTTATGTCTATAGTGACTGATCACTGTGCCTGTCCTTAGTTTTTTTATTTACTTTTTGTATGAACAGCAGCAAAGTTGAATAAAATATCTATTTTTCATTGAAGTACCCATCTTTCTCGTGTTTATTATCATTTGCCACATAATTAAAGCAACCTCATACTAAGTTTAAGAAAAAATTACTAATTATCCGATTAGTCGACTAATCGTTTCAATAATCGGTGACTAGTTGACTATTAAAATAGTCGTTAGTTGCCGCCCTATTTAAAATGCATTATTTTTTTCTAAAATGTTTATTAAAATTGACATAAATTGTCAACCGGTCCATGAGCTTTTTGTTTATACTTCTGCTGGTCCTTGGCACAAAAATATGGAGCTAGAACAGTCTCATAACTCACAAATGCACAGGACAAGTTTTACAAATGCACAGACCGATTTGCAAATACACACACAGTTTCACACGTGCGTAGGACAAGATATACAAATGTATTTTTGATGCACACACAAATATAACCTGATTTACAAATGTTTTTTTGTCTGTGAGCTGCGCTGGATTTGTGTGTGAGTTTTGAGACTCTCCTGACGTGACTCGATCCACAAATATGTTTTTTTTTAACACGGAAGGATCTGCAACCAATCAGATCTCTTCCTTTGTTCCAGCCAATCATAAGAGCGTACCCCACGTGGGGGACGCAGAGCAGTGGATATGTTTGATATGATATGAGGAACAAAGTGGGCTGACTTTGAGAACCGGTCGACCACGGTCAGGATGGTGTCACAGCCCTGAGACACAGGGAGCCCTGTCACGAAGTCCAGGCGCGCAGGAAGACGTTTTTGCCAGGGGGTGCGGGGGTTCTCCCTTAAGAAATCACTTGCCCCTCCCCTGCATGAAGAACAGCTGACAGTGCTCACAAGCTTTACCAAAACATAGCGAACCAACCAACTACAGTAAAAAAGCAACATGACTATAATTATTATCATAGTCACATAGGCGGCGGGTGACAGAAAATATTTGGTGAAGCTATATACAGGGAGGAATCCTTGCGGCCGCGCTTTGCGCGGGCGCGCAAAAATTTTGAAGTTTTTTTTCACCCAAAACAGTTGCGTAACAATGATTTGAGCATAATTTGACCAATATTACCGGCAGTGCCGTCTCCTCCTCCTCCCGGGTCATCGCTGCTCATATGGCCGGCTGCACCATCAGGTGAGCGGGGTCGCTGACGCGGTGGCTGCAGGTGCAGTCGCTCTCCTCCGACTCACTGTCACATTGGCAGCAGCTCCAATGTTTTGTGTCTGTTTTTCTTTTGGTTTAAAAAATGAACGTATATCCATCTTGGTCTTGACTTGGAGCTTTGTGTTTTGAAAGGAGCGCTGCTGGCTGTGCATTTGTAATTGGCGGACAAAAATGCGGATGTTTACAAACAACATTTGCGGTTCTGATCACCTGAGCGGTCCGCAGACCAGGGGGGTGTGACTGGCTGCTTTTCTTTTTTTTAATTAAAATTACCCCTATATTCAGCCTTCATCTCAAATGTGGCTTACAATGTTGTGGAACAGAAACAGCAACCACAAATATTTATATATTTATAATCTTTTATTGTCATTTAAATTTTTCCAGGGGGTGCTGCAGCCCCTGCCGCACCCCCACTTCCGGCGCCTATGACGAAGTCCATGGCTATGTGAGACCAGGGCCGACTAGGAATGGGAAGGGGTTGCAGAAGGCCTGCCGGAGGACGATGGGAAGCCTTACTCCGAGCACAGATGGTGCAGGCGGCTACAAACTCCCTGACATCCCTCTTAAGGGTTGGCCACCAGAACCTCTGGCTGATGAAGGTCGCTGTCCGGCGCTCCCCGGGGTGACAGGCCACCCGACTAGAGTGACCCCACTCCAACACCTGAGGCCGGACTGCGTCAGGAACAAACTGCCTGTCCGGAGGACCATTACCCGGGTCCGGCTGGGCCTGTAAGGCCTCTCTCACCACAGAGTCGATGGCCCAGGTGACAACACCTACTACCTGGGCAGGCGGAAGGATGGTGTCAGAACTCTCTTCGACAGTAGGGTTTTCGACAGAGAACTGACGGGAAAGGGCATCAGCCTTGACATTCTTGGAGCCTGGGCGGTAAGTGAGTGTAAAATCAAAACGGCTTAGGAAAAGGGCCCACCGGGCCTGTCTGGAGTTCAGCCTCTTCGCCGTCCGCAAATAGGTCAGATTTTTGTGGTCTGACCACACGACGAACGGCAGCTTCGCTCCCTCCAACCAGTGTCTCCATTCCTTCAGCGCATCGTGGACCGCGAGCAACTCCTTGTTACCCACGTCGTAATTCCTCTCAGCAGGCGCATAGCTCCTAGAGAAATAGGCGCACGGATGCATCCTTTGGTCCTCCTCCGACCGCTGGGAAAGAACGGCTCCAATACCTGAATCTGAAGCATCCACCTCCACAATGAACTGTCTCGCAGGATCTGGGTGGATGAGCACAGGTGCCGTAGAGAACAGGCCCTTGAGCTTGGAGAAGGCTGCCTCGGCTTCGGGTGTCCAGGAAAAGGGGCGTGAGACGGAGGTCAGAGCATTGAGAGGGGCAGCAATCTGGCTGAATCCCCTGATAAAGCGCTGAACAAAACCGGTGAAACCCAGGAAGTGTCTCAGATGAGTCCGGTCGGTGGGACGCGGCCACTCCTCCACTGCCCTGACCTTGGCTGGATCAGCACGCATCTGTCCAGCTTCGACTACGTTGCCAAGGTATGTCACAGAGTTCGCATGGAAAACACACTTTTCAGCCTTGACAAAGAGGCGGTTCTCCAACAGCCGCTGGAGAACTAGCCGAACATGCTGGTGGTGGTCTTCCAAGGACCTGGAGAAGATGAGAATGTCATCCAAGTAAACCACCACAAAGATGTTGAGCATGTCTCTTAGAACATCATTCACGAGGGCTTGGAAGACTGCTGGGGCATTGCAGAGACCAAAAGGCATAACCAGGTACTCAAAATGGCCGAGATGGGTGTTGAAAGCCGTCTTCCATTCGTCGCCCTCCCTGATGCGGACTAAGTGATAGTCGTTGCGGAGATCAAGCTTGGTGAACACCCGGGCGTGAGTCAGTGGCTCGAAAGTGGAACTGATAAGGGGAAGTGGATACTTATTTTTGACCGTGATGTTGTTAAGGCCTCGAAAGTCAATACATGGCCTAAGGCCGCCATCCTTCTTAGCCACAAAAAAGAAGCCTGCCGCGAGGGGAGAAGACGATGGTCTTATAATGCCTGAGAGCAGGGACTCCGCAATATAGTTGCGCATCGCCTCCTTCTCCGGGAGGGAGAGGTTGTAGAGTCTCCCTTTAGGATGGGGTGACCCGGGGAGGAGGTCGATGGCGCAATCATATGGCCGGTGAGGGGGAAGGGATAAGGCTTTATCTTTGCTAAACACCAGGGCAAGATCATGGTAAGCAGGGGGAACACCAGTGAGATCGGGTGGAGAGGACATGGAACCTGGACCACCGGGAGGAGACCAGGCGGAGCGCAGACAGGCCGCATGGCAAGCAGTGCTCCAACCCAAGATCCGACCAGAGGCCCAGGAGATGTGCGGTTCATGCCTCTCCAACCAGGGTCTACCCAACACCAGGGGCGCAGTGGGAGCATGAAGAACGAAAAAGCGGATGGACTCGGAGTGGTTACCCGAAAGAGTGAGCGTGAGAGGCTCAGTGGAATAAGAGATTTTACCCAAGGAGTGCCCGTCGATAGCCCGGGGGGACAGAGTGCGGTGCAGGGGAACTAAAGGGATGCCCGCCTGGCGAGCTAAGGAGATGTCCATGAGGCTTTCGTCTGCACCGGAATCAATGAGGGCACTAACAGACAGCGTTTCTTGGTCCCAGGAGAGAGTAGCGGGAAAAAGACGGTTGGGACTATTCTTGGGCTGAGGAGAAGTTGCCTTGCTCACCAGGATAGCCCCTACTGGCGAGCTGGACCTTTTGGGCGGGTCGGACAGGCTCGGATGTAATGTCCCGACTCCCCACAGTAGAGACACAGCTGGTTGGACATTCTCTGTTCTCTCTCGTGTCGTGAGAGGCGCGAACGGTCAATCTCCATGGGTTCCGCAGGCCCGGATGTAGTAGGGGGAAGCATGAGTGAATGGGGGTCTGGACTTGCTGTATAAAACGACGCACCATGGGACACCGAAGCAGAGCGGCTGGGCCTGCGTTGGTCGGCACGGCGCTCATGGAGTCGGGTGTCCATCTTGAGCACCAGGGATACGAGCTCGTTGAGGGTTGTTGGACTGTCACGGACAATAAGATCCTTAATGGAATCATTCAGACCTTTGCGATATGCACTCAGCAGGGCGTGGTCATTCCAACGGCTCTCAGCCGCAAGGATGCGAAACTGCAGTGTATACTGGGCCACAGAACGTGACCCCTGGCGGATAGCTAGCAAACGGCTCGAAGCGTCTTGGCCGTCGGCAGGGTGATCAAACACTGCTTGAAACTCACTCTTGAATTGACTGTAGTTGATGGCAAAGGCTGGGTTGTTCCCTACTGCGGCAATAGCCCAGCTGAGGGCGTCGTCGACCAACAAAGACATGACCAGGGCAATCTTTGACCCATCAGAAGAGTATCTTGAAGGCTGATGAGTAAAAAGTAACTCACATTGGGCCAAGAAGCCCTTGCTCTGATCAAAATCTCCATTGAACGGCCTAGGACTGACTAAGCCGGGCTCTGAATGAGTTTGCTGGTGGGCAGGAAGGACTGGGTTTGCAGGCAGGTTGGAAGAACCGGGGCTAGGACCTCTGCTGGCGGAGACTTGGTCTCTAAGGTCATCCAAGGACCGTTGTATGCCAGACAAGGCCCCTGATAAGGAGTAAATCTGGGACGAAAGGGCAGCCACAGTACCCACCGTGGACTGAGATGTCTTCTCAAGATCCGCAATCTGGGATTGGACAGTGGGGAAGGCCTTCTTTAATTCCTGCTGCAGTGCGGAAAGCTTAGTAGCTTGGCCAAACACCAGCTCCCGTAATTCTGGAGGTCTCTCTGCCTCTGGAGCCCCGGCTTGGCTCATGTTGGCTTAGACGTTCTGTTAGGCTCACTCGAGAACAGAAAATAGCCAAGTGTGCCAGGGACCCCAAAAGCAAAGACACGGAGACTGAAGTTGCAAACAAAGGATTTAATGAGTAAACTCAATCCGGGGGAGGTGGATGGAATGGTGGAGCGGGGAGACACTGGATTGACTGGAGGGAGCCTGGAACACAAGGAAAGAACAGTTAGAACCAAAAATAGCAGATCCACAAAATCTCACAAATACTAGAGCCTAAACTTTCTGCTGCAGGTACTTGCCACAGTAGTCAACGTCTAAGCGCCGGGTGTCATCTCTCAGCAGCTTATGTAGGCAGCCCTTGATTCTGATGGTGGAGCAGCTGGGCTGATTGGAATCAGCTACAGCTGTGCTGGCTGCTGGCTGAGGGGCTTGTGGCACAACACTAGCTCCATACAAAAAAGGTTGGGAACCCCTGGTTTAACGGATGGGCCCACTACCGTTGCCTTCCTCCTGCCACCAGTCCCTTGATGGTTCCTCCAAAACCTATGACAGACACTGCTACGACGGCATAATCCATGGACTCATCTACAAACATTTTGGAGCCACGTGTTAAAGCACCCAGCACCCGCTTCAGAGGTAAATCATATTTTACACCTCCAAAACTTGCCTCCACCTCCAAAAAATGTTTCCATCGTTGGAAACATACTGTAGATTGGTGGAAAGAGATGTTTCGACAATATTAAATAAACAAAAACAATATAAAGTAAGAAACCCACAGACGGGCCGGATGCAGCACGGCAAACTACAGACCAGCCTCGCGTAGCTTGCCTTTGACCGGGATGAATGCCCTCTTCTTGGCCAATTCCGTGGTGAAATCAGGATAGAAATGGACCCTCGCTCCTCTGAAGAAAAGTTGGCCCTTCTCCCTCGACAAGCGTAGAATGCGTTCCTTCGTCTGGAAGTGGTGTATCCTCACAATCATCGGCCGCGGGGGTTGGTTCTGTTTCGGCGGCGGAGCCAGCGAGCGATGGGCTCTGTCTACGACCAGGGGTCTGGCGAAGCTCTCCTTCCCGAAAACCTCCGGCAGGAACGTCTCCATAAACGCAGCGGGCCGGGGTCCTTCTTCTCGCTCGGACTCCTATCACCCTGATGTTATTCCGTCTCGAGCGGTTTTCAAGCTCCTCCAGTTTCAGTTTCATCTTTGCGTTGTCCTGCACCAGATCAGAGCACAGGGCCACCAGTGCAACGACATGCGCGTCCACATCGGTAAGTGAATCACCGACTTCTTGCAGCTTCACCTCGTGTGCTCTCAATGTTGACTGAAGCGTTTTAAGCTCAGACAGTATCTCGCTCCGCGACGCACAGATTTCGGAGCGGATCTCGTCCAGGAGACTTTTAATATCGGAGGGCTTCAGCATTGCGTCGGCGCTAGCGGTGCTAGCACAGCCAGCACTGCTAGCAGTGGGCCCGAGATTGACTCAGTCTTACGGGGGTTTTGTTTTGGTTGCATACTCATTGTTGTTGTCCATTGCGCAATTTGTACCTTGAGCGTACAGCAGCAGTGACTTTATTAAGGAACGAATATATTAAAAGGCCAAAAAAGTAAAAGTATATCGGAGCAACGGACTTGCTCCACCAGTCCATCACAGGGCCACATATAAACACACAAACCATGCTCACAACCACACTCACGCTAACGCCTACGGGCAATTTAGAATCACCAATTAACCCTAATATGCATGTTTTTGGACTGTGGGAGGAAGCCGGAGTGCCCGGAGGGAACCCACGCAAGCACGGGGAGAACATGCAAACTCCACACAGAAAGGCGAGTCGAACCGGGGAGTCGAACCGGGGACCTTCTTGCTGTGAGGCAACAGTGCTAACCACTAAGCCACCGTGCTGCCATTATACCAAGATATTTGTAGCAATTATTTGACAAAATAATTGGTGTGAACACCCAGTTATGTTCATATTTGACCCACTTGACATTGAAATTGAATAGCCCTGCCTTACACTATCATGTTCGATAACCTGTTGCCTGCCAAACAGCCGTCCAAAGTCAAATGGACATTTTTTTTTTATTGAAAGTTTTTTTTTCCACATTTAAATCTGTACAAGTTGTCTAGTCTATGGTAATGCAAACATACAATAATTTACACATTAACATGTCAACAATAAATGATAAATACTTACTTAAAAACACCCATTCTTCTACGTTATTTACAATGATACAATATACACACAATCGAGAGAAGCAAATTGCTTCAACAACTGTGTGTGTTTTCACTCAAGGGACCGGATCATACATTAACATCACCTGTATGTACAGTGAAAGAGCGAGAGAAGACGATAAAAAAGGCCATATCAAACACAACAGCTGAAACTGGCTGTCACAGAAAAATGTCAAACTGCTTCCTCTTGTATTTGATGAAGACTGAAGTGGATTGTTAATTTTCAATACCGCAGTTAGGTTACATTTGCAGTTCAGTTTAAAAGCCAGGGGCGCTTTTACACATGTAGTCACATGCAGCTCAGAAACTGAGACGACAAATCTCTGACATAAAGCCCATCCATCCATACATCCTCTCTCCACCGCTTATCCGGAACCGGGTCGCGGGGGCTGCAGCTTCAACCCGGATGCCCAGACTTCCTTCACCCCAGACACTTCCTCCAGCTCTTCCTCCAGCTCTTCCTCCAGCTCTTGCTCCAGCTCTTCCTCCAGCTCTTGCTCCAGCTCTTGCTCCAGCTCTTGCTCCAGCTCTTCCTCCAGCTCTTCCGGGGTGACCGAACTCCTCACCCTATCTCTAATTTTAACTTTCTGTATTGTATTGTGGTATGGCAACTTGACAGTGCAGAACAAAAAGAGGATGCAGGACATTGTCAGAGCAGCCAGTAAAATCATTGGCACTCAGCAGCTCTCCCTGACTGACATCTACGAAGGTCGAGTCCTGAATAAGGCACAAGATATCTTGACCAGTCCTGATCACCCTCTGTCAAAAGAGTTTGTCCCTCTCCCTTCTGGGCGGCGCTATAGGCTTCCCAAGGCCAATAGCAATAGGTATAAATTCTCTTTTATACCAACCGCTGTTAAAATGATCAACTCGCATGAATTTTAATATTTTTAATATATTTTTATCTTTCTGCCTGCACTGATGAAAGCACTTTTGCTTTTACTCATTTATTATGGTTACTATGTCACGTTTTAATGTTTTAATGTTTTAATTTTTCTTTTGGTATGTCTGTGTTTGTATGATGATTGTTTTCCCAGACTGCTAAAAGAATTTCCCCTAGAGGGACAATAAAAATGACTCTGACTCTGACTCTGAAGGGAGCGTCCAGCCACCCTGGGGAGGAAATTCATCTTGGCCGCTTGTATCCGACATCTTATCCTTCATATCATTACCCAAAGTTCATGACCATAGGTGAGGGTAGGTGCGTAGATTGTCCGGTAAATCGAGAGCTTCTTCGCCTTTCGACTCAGCTCCTTCTTCACCACGACGGTCCGGTACATCGACCGCATAACTGCGGACGCTGCACCGATCCGTCTGTCAATCTCACGCTCCATCTTTCCCTCACACTGAACAAGACCTCGGGATACTTGATACTCTCACCACCCGGAGAAGGCACCCCACCCTTTCCCGGTGCAGAACCATGGCCTTGGTTTTGGAGGTGCTGATTCTCATCCCTGCCGCGTCGCACTCGGCCTCAAACCGCCCCAGCACATGCTGAAGGTCCCGGTCCGATGAAGCAAACAGGACAACATCATCCGCAAAAAGCAGAGATGAAATCCTGTGGTTCCCAAACCCCCAAAATTGGCGACTATAGGCAGAAATTGAAAGGTTTAGGCTGTCGAGAACTGGAAGTCTTTCTGACAATAGAGGTGCTGGGGACACGCAAGGGAAAAGAAACAAAGTAAGGAAACCCAGAACGTCTGAGACTAACTTTCTTCCCGATCTTCCCCTAGGGAAATGACAGTAGAAGTCTTGAAAAAGATAGAGAAAAAATGGTCCTGGAAATGAGAAAAGCAAGCCCAAATCTGGCCTACATCGATGATGCAATGAATGCCACATACGCATTGAGAAGACAGCGTTGAAGAGGAGCCACCTGTGGCTGAAATGAGAGTCAGATTGCCTGCTCTTTTTACTGAAAGACAGGTACCCATTAGAAGACATGGATCAAAATACAGTAGCACTAACTTGTTAAATATTATAAGTTGCACAAATGACACATTAAACATAAATTATTAAAGGAGCTTGAGGCTCCTTTTAAGAAATGAGACTCTCTAGCGCCACCCTTCACCATGACGGCCGTTGGGGGTACTGCAGCCAACAGTGAAGCCGGCACGGGAGAACGGGGAGAACGTGCATGCAGCGTCATGTGACATCACATCCGCAGCCCAGCGCGGGAAATTCGGGACCGAATTGCAGCACATTTTGCAGCACACAGCCTGTTCAAGGCAAAGGAGAGATACACTAGAGGGCTCATTCTTTTGGGTTTGGAACGCTTCATCTGACATTATTACTAGAAAACTTAAAATGTATACAGATTTTTTTCATAAATCCTGCCACAATCCGGCCTCAAGCTCCTTTAAATACCGCTTGAACTGATGAACTACATTTTTTAAATTTTACTACTTAATTTACAGTAGTATACCGATTTTTTAAATTTACAGGGACTTCACTGGGGACATGCGAGGGAAAAGAAACAAAGTAAGGAAACCCAGAACGTCTGAGACTAACTTTCTTCCCGATCTTCCCCTAGGGAAATGACAGTAGAAGTCTTGAAAAAGATAGAGAAAAAATGGTCCTGGAAATGAGAAAAGCAAGCCCAAATCTGGCCTACATCGATGATGCAATGAATGCCACATACGCATTGAGAAGACAGCGTTGAAGAGGAGCCACCTGTGGCTGAAATGAGAGTCAGATTGCCTGCTCTTTTTACTGAAAGACAGGTACCCATTAGAAGACATGGATCAAAATACAGTAGAAATAACTTGTTAAATATTATAAGTTGCACAAATGACACATTAAACATAAATTATTAAATACCGCTTGAACTGATGAACTACATTTTTTAAATTTTACTACTTAATTTACAGTAGTATACCGATTTTTTAAATTTACAGCTTTGTAAGGGAAACCCATCTGCATAAACTCCTTCAGTTATTCCGGTCAAAGCGTTTCGAGGGAGTGCCAACAGTGACATCCTTGATGGGGAGAGTTTCGACAAGGATGTAAGTGCATATATTGTCATACTTGTGGTCCACATTAATTGTTCAACCCCACTGAGGAGAAGGACCAGGAGTTGGACACGTTGATCAGGGTAGAAAAAATTGGCACCGGACAACGTGACCGGCAGGGTTGACAAAATCAGGTTTGATATCAACTGTATTCATGCATCATGTGCTTTTCCAGGCATCAAACCAAAGGAAGAGGGCAGCAGTTTTGCAGGGACTACCATCGTACATGAAGGAAAAACCCTTCTACGCTGATGAAAGGGTGTGAGGTAAGCAGAACATTTCAAGATTATGCAAAAACTTTCAATTTGCAAAAATGTGTTTAAGGTACATGCACTTTTTATTTTTTCTGAAGCCAACTGATCCTGAGGAGGATGTCATCAGGGATATGGTGATTAGCATCCTTTTGGTTGTTGAAGATGTGAAGGAGCCCCTCCTGTACAGACTCATATCCGCTTTTAAAAACCTCATATTGTACATTTCTGTTTATACATTTTATCTGTCCTAAGTCATCTTAAGTCACTTTTGTACAGACTCATATCCGGCACTTTTAAAAACCTCATATTGTACATTTCTGTTTATACATTTTGGGCCCGATTTACTAAAGGTTTGCGTGTGTAAAAACGTGTGCAAACTTGACAGCACCCGCAAACCAAAGTGCCAGCTGATCTACTAACAGCGTGCAAAGAGGACTGCGTCTCTCAAATGCGCAAAATAGCACACGCAATCCATTTAGTACTTTTGCCCTGATGAATAATCAATATGGGGCGTACCTACCAGAAATCGCTAAATACTGGGAGGGGAAGATGCAAATTGGTCCATTTACCACGCGCAATGAGATTTACCAAGCCTGAAAGTTTTTGCGTGGATTGTGATTGCGTCTGTATTTAATACGTTCGAAAGGAAGGTGCTAATCTCCACATGCAAAAGGAGAAATATTTTATTTGAATGTTAAATCGAGTATTATTCAGCAAAAGGTTGCCACAGGAGGCACATTCATTTTTTTATTTGTGATAATAAATAAATCACGTGTTTTCATGGAGAAAAAAGTGTTTCTCATTGTGCGCCTATACTTGTTCTGCAGTCATACCCCGGTGTTGTGCCGTATTCAGCACCCCTGCCGTGAAAAGCACCCCCTCGTCTGACAAAAATGATATTCTCATTCCGTGTTCTGTTCATGTTCTGTTGTCCATGTTCTGTTTAGCGTCCAGTTTTGTGTTAATGATTCATGTTTAAATGCGCTCATGGATTCAGGTAAAAAAAAAAAAAAAATCGGGTAAATGGTTATTGATGTCATTAATTAATACCCTGCTTACTGTGTTGTCTTCCATAATATTTGTAAATATATATAATATAAACTCCTAAGTATGTGTTTGTGTGAGTGTGTATTGAAGTGTCAGTGTGTTGTTTTTTTTCTTGGTCTACTTATCATTGAATATACGAGGGGGTGCTTTTCACGGCAGGGGTGCTGAATACAACAATTTGCCTCCTCCACTAATATCTCTATAACTCCAACTCGTCAAATTTCATTTTGCGCTTGCGACTATATCCTGCTTTCCATCCACTCTCCATGGCGCAAAGTTTGCGCCGCAAACCGTAAGACGCGCAACACCTCATTTAAATACTGAGGTTTGCACCTGTTATCAATTGCGCACGCAATCTTAGTTGATCACCCGCAAAACACACAACAACAGCATGCGCAAACTTTTTCAGTGCACATGCAATTTAGTACTCTTTATTTAGGATCTTAGTAAATCGGGCCCTTTATCTCTTATATATTTGCTTTTATAGTCGTATTGTAGTGCACCAATTACCACAAAAAATTCCTTGTGTGTGTTTCACAAACTTGGCAATAAACCCTTTTCTGATTCTGATTGTGATTCTGATTCTGGTTTCCTACAATGATGTTGCCATCATCATTGAGGAAAAGATTTTCATGCGTCATCTGGATAATTTACCCAACACTTTTGTGAACCTAATGGGTCTGCTGTACACTCTTAACCTTAACTATCCCAAAGACTTGAAATATACTTTTCAGGTGATTCATCATCTGTTCATGAGAATCGGGTGTGAGATGTGTACTCCCAGGGTCCACTCTCTAAAGAATAAACTGTTTATTTAGAGGGATGGATTTGGAGGATGTCTGCATTTGGCCCAGAGGAAGCAGTGTCATGTTTTGCCATTTGTTGCAGGAGAGAGAAATACATTTTAAAGTCCTTCTGTGGGTCACAACAGGTTTCGATTGCTCTGGAGGAAATGTCTCTTGCAGACACTAATTCGTATTTCCTGATGTGGAGGTTTCAGTCATTTTCAAAACTCAGCAAGTTTCTTAGTGGTTTTTTGTGTTTTTTATGCATGTTTTGCTTTATTTTAACTGCAGCAATACTGAACACTCATTTAGAATGGACTCAACTGATCAATTCATTTGTTTTTTTCAAAGGAAGGATGCTTACGGAAAGTTCAATCAACAAATTACATGTTGTATAGGTTATCTATTTCATGTTGAGTCAACTTGATTCACATTTGTAAGAACCTGACAATATAAATTCAACCAACGTATTTATAAGTTATACATAATAGTTTCTAGTCCAACCTACTTGATACAAGGAGTTAAGTCAACAGACTGCATGTTGCACCAACTCATGTTTTGAAGTGTCTTGCCCAAGGACACTTTAGTGGACACCGGAGAAAATGGGCCTGGAGCCCCTGACCTTCAGGTTCATGGGCCAACGCTCTTTAGCCACTAGCCACCTTCCCTCTGTAGACTCCTAGTGCTCTATCAATGAGAGAATGTGATCTTTAGTGTCAAAAGGCTCTAAGTGATTCAAATACAGGTTGCATACCATTTACATCAATTTTCTATGTTTTTTTATTTCTGTGCTGGAGCCTTTACCTGCTCCCTTTGGGCAGAAGATAGCAGTACACACACACACGCACACGCACACGCACACGCACGCACACGCACACGCACACGCACACGCACGCACACACACGCACACACACGCACACACACCTATGGGAAATTACCTACTGTATGTGTTTTTTAAACTGTGGGAGGAAGAAACCCACACACGCACAGGGAGAGAACATTCAAACTCCACCACAACCATGCATTATTATAATAAAATATTAAAATTGACCCAATATCTATGGATATAATTTAGATTTGATTATATTCGATTAGATTTTTTCCTGTCTCTGGTATCAACCTTCTTGGCAGGTAAATTGATCACAATCTTGAACATTTAATGCTATGTCACTATCACTGGTCATGCAATATCTATGCTTGAAACCGTCACCAGAATTTCAAAGAATGTGTTTTGTCTGAATTAAATAAATGGAACAGAGTACAGGAATTGACTGCATTTTAGCATGGAGCACTTTTAGAGCTGGATGAACCATACCACTTCCTAAAAGTTTAGAGCACTTTAAAACAAACATTTTTTGTCTTCATGAGTGAGGCGGCGTGACTGTACACAGACTTAGCATACAGGATTAATTGTATTCTTGTTGGTACTACTGATTGCGAGTCTCCGTTGCAGCTAATTAACATCGGCCCTGGAATGGCCACTGTTGTCCCAGGTGCTCTGTGTTTGGAGAGAGAACGCTTCCAACAGTAAACTCAGAGGAAGTCTCTCCCAAGGCCAAGGCTACATAGCTAGGCCATATTGAAACACTTTCATCTTCTTTAACTTCCTCTACTTTGTGTTCTGAAATGGATAGGATTTATGTAATAGTGATCACAGTGAGCACCAAACAGTGCTGAAGTAATAAAAATAATTTGCAGGGTGATTTGGAGCTGGAATCAGTGGGCAACTCAGGGCAATTTTCTTTCTTTTTTTTTTTAAGAGCACCCAGGAATACTCGAGGCAAACCCTTCTCCACACATTTGTTTGAGTTGCTGCTGCGTAGCTTTCAACATACAAGATTAAAAGTTGTTGTCGTCCAAGTCCATGACTATTTGACGGATTAGTGTCATTTAGACTGATATTGTCATAGACACTACACCTGCTGTAGAGTAACAAATCTACCAGAATAATATGGCCTTTGCCCCCTTGGTGCATTATCACATTTTGCTCCATTGGAGCCATAAGTGAAAAGATTATTTGTCTGCATCTTTAAAAGGATTTGCCATTTCCATGTCTGCATTTATTGCAACAGGTTTGGTACTATTAAATGTTGCTGGAACCAATCCAGCAAGCCTAATAGAAAAGTGCTCCTGATTGGACTACTCTAAGACAACCAACGTTTGTTTGAATGCATGTGTTCAGTCGACATTCAGGCTTAGCCCCTTTCCAGCCAAGGAGCTGCTAAACGGAGTTGATTAACGCAATTGGGGTATTCAAGACCAGAGCAGCTGCTTTGATTTGGCCTGATTGCTGTTTGAAGGAAATGGCCTAGAGAGGTACTGTTCTGTCAGGAACTGTTTGGCAGATTCCAGATCCCCCTCCACGCACACACTCACAAGGACACACCCTACTAGCAGACCTCCCACTCACATATTTCCCCTTCATATTCTTAGGTCTGGTCATTTCAACTCCTGCCACCTGAATATTAGTACTTTGTCAAACTAAACATGAAATAATGAGAACAATGTCCCTGACATTAGTGGTGGAAATTGTGATAGCTCTGAACATATAAGACCGAGGGAGCTGAGATGTACTGTTAACCAAATAGTTTGTTTCAAATGGGAAGTGATACAAACACATCAATATTACAAAGATTCTGCATTCACATAAGGTCCTTATGGAATGAGAGGGGAATGAGAGCTCCATACGGAGCTGCAGTATTACCAGCTTCATGCCGCCACAACTGGTGGATGTTCTAGACGATTATATCTGTACAAAAAGTGTTCAGTGACAATCGGGGATAATGATAATATTTCTTCTCAGATTTGTAGGGTCCCTGTTCACTTTTTTCAATATTTTCACTGTATCTAATTCTGAAATGATGAATGGTTTATCCCTGGTACCTTCAAGAGACAGGAAACACTGACTGACTGTAAATAAAACTGCTCAAACTGTTGTCATAATCTTTTAAAAACAGGTTATCAAAGATACACAAAATAATAACACGTTATAACTTTGGTACATAAAACTCAGACATTTTAGGAAAAAAGTGAATACATAATATATCAGGGGGCAAAATAGAACTGGCACTAAGTTACCTTTAACATCAGTCTTCTCATTCAAATAAATAATAAAAGTGAAAACTACACAATGAGAAGATTACATGGAGAAGAAATATTAGGGGAATTTACTTACTGACTTTTGCCATGACTCCTCTGAATATGAGGCCATTTATAGCACATTGCCAGCGACAGGCAGTTTTCTGGAGGTTAAATGTTCCTCCCTCTGCACTCATTACAGACATATCAAGAACACATGACCTGCGTCCAATTTACATCATTAAAGCCAAATGAGGAACATAATCTAGCAGGCAAGATGCAATTAGGATGCTCAGATTTAGCCTTCATAGACATAATGTTTAGAAAATTCATGGAGTTTCTAACAATCTAGAATTGTTTTTTTGATTGAAATTAAATCCATTTTTTGTGAGGAATTGTGCCTAATGGCTCTGTAAAGGAGAAGCTAAAGAGAACCAGGGAAAGGTTGGTGGGTTGTGGGTTGTGGGGGGGTTTGGCACCCCCAAGAGCAATCGCACTATGTGACAAAATGCAGACATAACAGTCTGCTGCAACACTTGTTACAAGCAGATAAACACTTGCCTAAGCGAGAGGCAGTGGAGGGCTTGTGTCTATCTATCATTTATCAGCTGCTAATTAACTGTTAATTTGCCAACCTTTGAGTTCAAGTATACAGCCACTTTATCACACTCGACAAACAGCCAGTCCCTGGGGGTGGTCCTGCTTCCTCCTCACACATCCATCTTACAGCCCTGCACAAGCCTGGACATCTGTTCTTTTTGTTTGGATCACCTATAATCTTTAGATTTTAGCTAAAAAGGTTACCCATCATCTATAACTTCTGCTGTTCTCTTTGATCTGATAAATATTAGCACTATACTTATTTTGAGTATTGTCTTCCCTCCCCTCTCATAGCACACAGCCTACATTGCATCAAAGACCATATGTACACTGTAAAAAGAATAAGCTTGCTCAAACTAAAAAAATGTATGTCTAATTTTCAAATCCAAAATATTTGACTTCACATAATTTAAATTAAGTCACTTGATATGTCCTGATTCTTTCATATATAAATAGTTTGCATTTCCTATAAAAAAAAAAAAAAAACAAGACAGAATGCGGCGCAGCTGGTAGTGCAGCCGTCTCACAGCCAAGGTCCTGGGTTCGATTCCCGCCGGGGACGCTGCGGGCGCTGAAGTGCGTGTTAGTTCCCCCATGACTTCAGCACCCTGGGTGGGGTTGGAACCCTCAACCCTCACCCTAGGTGGGGTTGGAAACCCTCAACCCTCACCCTAGGTGGGGTTGGAAACCCTCAACCCTCACCCTGGGTGGGGTTGGTGAAAGGTCTTTCTGTGTGGAGTTTGCATGTTCTCCCCGTGTTCCCTTGGGTAGCAATGTGAGCTTCCCTCACAAAAACATGCAGCAGTCCTGGACTCTACTGCCCCCTCTGGCCAACCGGGGAACAGATGGGGTGGGGAGGATCTGGCCGGAATAACGTGATCCTTCCACGCGCTACGTCCGGCTGGTGAAAAGAAGCAGCCTGCTCACTCCTCAGGGTAAGAAGGAGACCTGAACTCAGTGTGGGGCCTCCTGGGGTTGGTGGAGAGAGCAATGCCCAGGACTGATTTAGGCAGGAGCACTGGGTGATAACATGGGGATAAAAATCTGTATAAAAATGTTTTTTACAAGACAGTTTTCCAACAGATTATTTCAAAATTGTTGTTTTTAAACATTTTAACCATAATCAGTAAAGAGGATCATTAATATACAAATTTAGTGCAATGGTGTAATATTTAGAGAGACGTTAATAAAAAAAAGAGAGGGGTTAATTTTATAAAACCTGTATAAAACTTGCAACCTGTATGAAACCTGAATAAAAGCTAAATACGCAATGTTTTTAAAGCGATTTACAAATACACAAGTATGTTGGTATGCGCACTGTGCCCCTACAATGTGAAAAAGAAATCTACATGTGTATCACCCACTGGGAACTGAAATCTTCCTTTCAAATGGGCATTCTTTATCATGATGGTTTTTGAACTTGGAATCTGCTACAATATTTTCAACAGATATGAACTCAAGACAAATATATAAATGGATATATACATATATGCAAGACAAAGAAATAGATGGCCTACCAGGCAAATTAACAAGGAGAAACACACATGGTACTAAGTCTATACATGATGATCTATCCATCCCCACCGGGGGGAAGGTGGCTCAGTTCTTAGAGCGTTCGCCCCTGAAGGTCAGTGGTTCCAACCCTAGTTCCTCCTGTGTCCACCAAAGTGTCCTTGGGCAAGACACTGAATCCCCCAGTTGCTCCCGGTTGTCAGGCCAGCGCCGTTGTGTGGCAGCTCCGCCAACAACCGGTGTGTGAATGTGTGAATGTGTGAATGTGTGGGTGAATGTTTGCTGTAGGAGTACAGCTGGAAAGCACTATATAAGTGTAAGCCATTTACCATTTACCATCTGAACTGTAAATTAAATGTTGCTTTCTGGAAGCAGTGCTCTCCCTCTAAACCAGATTTAAAAAATCACTCAAGGCCAACCAACATAACAGCATTAAATGGCTGTAGCACCCCTTGGCTAGGTGCAACTAAGTGCCAGTCTCCCTCTGGAAGTGCTGGCTTAGAGCCTGTCATAACTACAGGCTACTTAAATACACACATGCATACACTCACACAAGCATGCCATACTGCAGTGTGGAGCTCACAGTTCACTTTACGAATTGGAGGTCATCTTGTTGGAATTAAGCTCCATCAGGATCTTCTGATCTTCTGTTGGCACAGCTCCTTGTATCACGGTGTGCTGAAGCAGGGTAACATCTAAAACATGCAGGAATGCGGTCCCCTGAATCTGAAGAGTCTCAAAGGTGAACCGGAATCCCTATATATATATATATATATATATATATATATGTGTGTGTGTGAAGCGCGAGAGAGAGAGAGAGAGAGAGAGAGATAGAGACACACACACAAGCACAGCCCAAGCTTGGGGCATTGTCATGAGAGAGCCAGCTAAACAGCAAATTCAAACGATACTCAAAGTGTGCAGCAGAGCTTGGAGTTTAACTGCGAATGTAATATGTAATATAAGCCCATGCTAGCTAGCCAGCTGTGTGGAGTGGCTCTGTCCACGGGGGATACATCACAATTAATTAACACTAGCTAGCTAGTAGCGTGGCCTGCCAGGGCTTTTGGCCAACTTGTTAACCAACTCAAACATTGCCGGATAGTGTCAGCTATCAGCTACAATCATGAGTTGAGTTAATAGGTTGCTATAACACAGCCCTCCTGTGTTATAGCAACCTATTAACTCAACCTTATGTGTAAGAACCTGAACCATGTCTCTCAACACATTTGAGCAAAATTCAACAAATTCCTCTCCATATAGTGATCTGAAATATTTTCCTATGCTGTTATTATGACAAAAAACTAATAACTGTTTGTTTTTTGTTTTAGACTTGTTTTCTTCTGGAGCGTCATAGATTACTACACAAATATCTAAATTACTTTGATTACTTTAACATGAAAATAATAAAAATGTATGTAAAATTCCAACAGCTGTTAAATTTGTTGTGAAAACATTTAAATTGACCATAAAACATATCTTGTAAAATGTTGCACTGCACATAATAGTAATAATATACCAACAGGCCAAGAGCAATTTCTTTTTTTTTTTTTGTGGAAAATACCAAATAGTAAAGTTATTATGGAATGCAGTGCCCACCTGCAGGAGATAGGAGACAGGAGACTGAAGTTTCCAAAAAATAACCTGTTTAATTAAACAAAAAACGGTACAATACGGTGCAAAACATAAATGAACTGAATGAGACAAACATAAACAGAGCAGGAAACATTCAGGTTATAAAAAAAAACAGTACAGATTAGCCAAGAGGATGGGCAAGACAAGACAATATATGCAAAGACAAGACAGGGGTTGACGAGACACAGGTGCAAATTATCAAGCAGGATTGGGCAAGGGAAGTAAAACAGGTCAATGCGAATTTAGGAGAGACTTTAAAAAACAACAGGAACTAATCAAAATCAAAACCCAAAACTATGACAAAATGTAATTCTAATAATAAAACAATTATTTCAAAGCAATCTATTTCCACACACATGACACCTAAACATAATAACTATGAAGCAAAATGTGCGAGGCAAAACCATAATCACATATTTGATGATAAATCTCAAGTTATTGTAAGCAGAGCAAGCTTACAGTTATTGGAACAGCTAACTTCCTCGACTAATTGTCTCTGAGAAAATCCAGAGCAGGTTTTCATTTCAGTCTCATTTGCGATAAGGGAAAGGTATGTCCACAGATAGCAAACTAAAGCTGAGTTTGCCCCAGTCTTTCACAATTACACTCTTGCACCACCAATTATTATTCACTAAGGCATATAAGTTGAAGCCATATTAGGTTCTTTTTCAGCAATTTCACTTCCATGAAGTTCACAAATTTTTGTGGCAGAGAAAGGACAGATGATTTACAAACAGTCTCTGACTGCATGTGTGAGGAAAAAGAACCACTCACCTGTCAGGTTGCTAAGGCTTATACATGATAAAAGAACGATTGGAAAAGTTAGAAAAATAAAAAAAGACAACTACAGACAACGTTCAAGAATGTTATTACCTTATAATGAAGCAGTTGTATCTGCTCTGTGACATGAAAGCAGGTCTTTGTTATTTGCCTTTGCATCAGATTATCATCGGATGATTAACATCGGCATTAGTAATGACTCATTTTTACTTAAAATCATTGTGAAATGGTAAATGAGGTCTTGTCTTCCAATTTGCCTAATATCAGAAACCATATTTTATATTAAAACACATTTTTATGAGGTTTAAAGAAGCACCATGTAGCAGCTGCAGACCACTGTGAACATAAATAGGAATAAGAAGTTACTGATAATGGATGGAAGGATGAATAAAATATCCTGCCTTAGTGTCTTCTCCTGCAGCTGTGTGTTCCAGACTCTAATGTGCTCTGATAGTCCCAACAGAGGATTTCCCGGACCACCACTCGCTTGATCAGACCCAGGCCTCAGTGCACTCATTCATTCCACAGCCCCCTGAGCATTTGTGCATGTGTGTGAATTAGCGTGTGAGAGCTTACCATGGCAGTAATGACAGCCCACTGAAAGGAGACCTGTGGTGAGCCCGAGCCAACCCGATCTTTTCAAGATGCTTGCAATCAGGCGCTCAGGACCATGTCATTGCTCTGCACTTACACATGCGCTGGTTCTAGCCCACCAATGAGTGAGAGGTTTCCCCACATTCACAACAGTGCCACAGTGAAAACGTATCTGTTTGTGGCCTTACAGAGATTTACGTTTATGTTCACATGTCACTTAAAGCAGCAAATATTTTTATCTTAGTGGACCCCCTATAAGCACAATTGTATGCATCCGCCAAAGATATGTTTGGTCTCTTACTTCGTCACCACGGATGGGAAGTCATCAATTCTTAACTGGTGAAATGTTAAGAATTGACCAAATCTGGTTCCATTATCAGTAACGCTTATCAATTTGGTTCCTTATGGATTCTCATCCAGTTATATACAGTAGAAATATAGTACAAATGACTTTGGCGCCAACCATCTCACTTCCGCATTGATGCTCATGCAGGCCTAAGTTTTGCTGCTGTTGCTTGACTGACCGATAGAGGGCGACTGCAAAAGCGAGTCAATCTCTATTGACCCGTATGTTAAAATATCCCACTTTAGAGCAGAAATAAACATATTTACAGCCTGATTCAAAAGCTGCTGGGATTGGTTTGTACCACACCAGGAGAGTTTGTATCAAGCATTAAATTAATTTATCACTTCCTTACCTGTAATCGTCCAATTACCACCCTTCGCGAAGCAACCATTCGTTTGTATCAACCCAGCGTCGGATAAACAGGACAATCATTTTCGATTTCACCGTCGAATCAATATAGTAAATGGTATATCCCACTGTAAAAGTCTGAGGGCAGACCTGCAGCTATTTCGGCTGAAAAACGAATGTGGGAGGCTAAACCTGAGCTGTTTCGGTGGTGAGCAAAGTCCTTTCCACAAAGAACAAATATCCATCTACCTTTATCAATGATGCTCTCGGGGCATTTTAGAAATGTAAATTCCCCATTCACTGGACCAGCAACTTTCACATACTCCTCCATTTTCACTTCTCTTCTCCGCTCCTCACGGCCCCCCCAGGCCTGTCCAGCTACAATGGGAGAAACCAGCGTAGCTAAACACGCCCAAACACAGGGACAGACAATCAATGTCCCTTCAAGCTGGACTGACCGTTCTTTTCCACCTCCAACAACTCAAGCACAAGAAGCCACTGCACAAACACAGATTTCATAATAAAGGTAACTCGCAAACAGAAGAAGTAAAGTTAGAGATTAAAAAATAGTTTAGGTGAGTAAAAAACATAACGCGCTAAATATGCCTGCAATTAATTAATCGCAATTAACGCAGTAATTTGACAGCCCCAATTGAAACTGATATTTCAACAGGAGAAGCCCTTTATGCTGCTCTAAGGGAAGACTTGTCCATCATGGTTCTTTTGAGATTTCAAAATTTCAAGTGTAAATATTAAACAACCAAACCAACAATATTAAACAACCAAACCAACAATCAAACAAGTGTAAACATTAAAACCATTATGCACACTTTTTGTAATACAATGCAAAGCAAAGGTGGGTTGTGCCACAGAAGATTATCAGGATTTATGACTTTCTTACTCTAAGACACCAATTAGGACCAAGTGTTCCAAACAATTCATTTATTTTAATTATCCCTATAAAGTGACAAAACTGCAAATGTTTGTGCCACAGCCTGGAAAAACAATGTTTAATCAAGGCACTCACATTTTAATCATTTGTGCTCCCATTCTTTGAAACCATAAAACAAAAAATAAACATGGAGCCTCTGGAAATCAAAGCACAGACAAATTGACCCGACCTTGTGTTTGTCAGGATTGTCCTGTCAACCGCACCACTTCTATACCACTGACGTGTATACACACACTGACAAACACGCACATACACACAAGAGGAAATAACGCTGAAGAAAAAAATAAAAGAAAGTTGGTCTATAAGCTAAGGTGTTTTTTATTGATCCACCCATGATAATTAGACTCCTTTTAATGAGATTCAGATGATTTGGAAAAGAAATGTGCAGGGAAACGTTTTCTAGATTTCTACCTTCTATGAAGCATATTGATCATGTATGCACTTTTTTTCTCTCAGTGTTTTCTCAGTAGTGAGTTCTCCCATGTGAGCTGTTACTATGACACTGTGCAGAACAGTTTGCTGCCCAGCCACACTATCACCCTTTCTGTTATTCCAGCTGTAAATGTACCAACCAGGGGGAATTTGTCTGTAATTCACCTGAATTAGCAAGGCTAACCCAGCTCTCCTGCTGAACAATGTAATGGTTTGTTTATTTTTGAGGTTTTGCCATAAGCAAATCATTCCTTTTCTGTCATTTGATTATTAAACGTTGAGTAGCCCCAATAGCAATTGGTGTGTTCTGTGTTTTTTGGGGACCAAATGTGAGGTTTGCTACAACATGGTCCGTTGAAATTCTTACTTTTTACACTCTTTCGTCAACATTCAAACTCTGTAAATGCAACACATTTATCTAAGTGATGTGTTCTCTCCTCCATTTACATTGTTTGTACTGATTGTTTAAGATTTGCAACAAAGAATTTGAATAGAGGCATTTTTCTACATGAAAAATTCAAAAACCCTAAGATTAACTCTTGATTTCAACAAGTTTCTCCCTGCTCACACTGATATAAGCGCATTGTTTTAACTGAAAAGTGCTCTGTAATCATTGACAAGGGTCCGGCAAATCCGCCTCAGTAAGCAACACAAATGGGACCATCAAGATGTAAATTATCACATGATTGTGTATAAATCATGGTGCACAAATATAATAATGTGGTAAATATCATGAATCACTGAAATGCTAAAGTTTCTTAAGACATTTCAAACGAACATGGGATAATTGCATGCTTATCAATTTTCCGTTGCGTATTCTAGTTTCTTATGTAAGTAACAATTGACATTTTCCATAAACAGCTTGAAAGCATTCAAATGCATGGCAGAGAAAAAGATGTTTAAAATCCCTCCCAGCACAAAAGATAGTTAACAAACATACATTTGAAAGGAGTTTAACAAGAGTGGCACAGCTGCCAATTATTTGTTGATGTGCGGCTAAGTGTGTGTAATAGCCTAAAGCAGATGTCTTTCGCCTGTTTCCCTGTTACGATGTGGTCAGGGTGGGATGTGGAGTGGGATTCTTTGTTGCTGGATCTGAGGGTTTACTCCGACCGGACCAGCTTCAATGCTCTTAATCAGCTAGTCACACACCACTGCCTCCCTGTCAGAGGCCTATCTGCTACCACTTACTCAGAAATGCAACAAATTTACTTGTAATTACTTAAAATTTTGTTGTGCTTGTAAATACTTGTGCTCTGACAGTCCATTTATTTTATTTGATTGCTGACAACTATTTATAGTGGAGGACTGGCTACATGCAATTTCAATGTTGAGATTCCACAATAAGACAAAAGTGGTTGTGATGATTACCCGCTGGTTTTAGTGTGTTTATTTAAGGTCAAGGAGAATGTGGCTGTAATTGACATGCATTCAAGCTTAGGGTGGCATTCCTCAAACCGTATGGAAGTGTCTGACTGCAGCCAAGAAAGCTCAGTATCGAAGAAATATAATTTTTTTTATGTCTAATGTGAACAAGGTTTAGGCAGCTGCATTCTCACAAATTTGCAATCAGGAGGGAATAAATCTAGCTATGGTCAATGCCATCTGTTTGCAGTGAAAACAACAGAAATTTAAAACCATTCTACATCTTAAGCATGGATTCACTTTGGGTGTGACTAAAGTCAATAATGGTGATTCCTGATTGATTGATTTGCTCACTTTTATTGATGATAGATGCTTCATAAGGAGCTGGGTACTAGTACCAGGCTGATGCAGCTTCCACCCTGGTTGATACTGATGTATGAATACATTCTGGGAAAAATGGTGTCATTATTAGTACTTATATAAAATAAATGAATAACAATAGTTTCTGAATGATGAAATAACTGTCAGTTTCAATTATTTTTGTTTGACAAGTGTGTTTACATTCTGCTTTCCAGTCAGTCCCGAGTTTTCTCTTAGCCCACAACTTGGCTAAACTGTGGGGGAAGTCCACCAAATGTAATAAAAGTTATTTTGTGTTAAGAAATGCTTCAATAAAGCAGGTCTTGCCCTACAAACAAAGCTGTTTTCTTCTGCCTTGAGTAAGAATGATGTTTATCAATATAAATGGGAACCCCCCCAATATATTCACATTAATGTATCTGGTTATCTAGTTATCATTTCAAACAATATGCCTTCATTCTTTCACTCAGGACAGTTAACATCGGTTTGAAAGGCTCATTAATTGTTACAGAGTAGCCCTACAGGCAGTGCAACCACTTTAACAGTCCATAATACAATTGGAACATCATAATCCAAGCTGTTATTATTTTTCTGGAGAATTTCTGCTGTGTCCCAAAGCTGTGTCCAAATGTATTCTTAAGTATTTATAGTCATTCACACCAGTGGAATTTAATTATAGAGATTCGAGTTAATCATTTTTTATAAAAAAGGTTAGTGAGACAAAACCAACTATCACTTTGTCATATTTGATATTTGACATTATAAAGAAACAGAATATCTTCCTATTATATATTCATATTTCATATTTCACTTCATGTCATATTTGATATTTGACATTATAAAGAAACAGAATATCTTCCTATTATAGGAAGAGGTTGGTTGCAGCCACTTTTATGTCTGTGCTGGATTACGGTGACATTCTGTATATGCATGCATCTTCTCAATGCCTCCACTCGCTTGACACTGTTTAGCATGGTGCATTGAGATTTATTACGAATATGAGAGCTCTCACTCACCATTGTACATTGTATGCCCGGGTGGGTTGGTCGGCCTTGTCCACTCGCAGGCTCAACCACTGGTACATTTTCGTCTATAAGGCTATACTTGGTCTGATTCCAATATATTTACAGTCCTACATTGACCGTAAAGAATCAGGAGGCTACCATCTACGCTCTCAGGAGCGTCTGCTACTATCTGTCCCTAGAGTGCATACCGAGCTGGGAAAGAAGGCCTTCAGGTATGCTGCACCTTCCTCCTGGAACCAGCTGCAAAACACCTTGAATCTCAGAGAACTGGTCTCACTTAATGCTTTTAAATCGCTCCTGACAGATCTTGAGATGTCCAATTCTGCCTGCAAATGCTATGAGTAATGTCAACAGTGTTTTGTTATGTGTCGTGTCATATGTCATGTTACTGTGTTGCTGCCTGTCTTGGCCAGGACCCTCTTGTAAAAGAGATTTTTAATCTCAACGAGTTTTTTTGTTTCCTGGTGAAATAAAGGTTAAATAAAAAAATAAATTATTCCTATAACTTCCTATTATTACATTTATAACTTATTTTTGCATCAGTATTAGATGAAATTACATGGTGTAATGAATTAATGAAAGGTATTGATACTGGTATTTAAAAATATAGTCAATGGGTAATTTGTTTTTTGGAAATTTTATTTTACATTTAGCCAATTCAAGTTGGAGACACTCAGATCTCGCTCACCTGGGAGATGTTTGGGATTTAAGCACCAGTACAGGTAATACCACTGCACCATTTCAAAACCAGAAAAATGTAGTTCAGTTGAGTTCAGTTGCATTTTTTTGTATGGTTCCAATTTAAAACAAAATACTATCAAGAAAATTGACATAGCAACAAAACAACAGAAATTGATTTACAAGTCAGTATGTTATAATCAGGCGGACAACTGCAAATTATAATTTGCCATGAGAGATTTGAGATAGATTTTTCCTTGCTTGGATATTTTAAAGGTGAAATGGAACATGGCACTATGGGAGCCTGTTACATTCATATAAATAAAATGAGCTGTGACAAAATCGCCAACAAAAATGAGTTGAAATTAAACATTAATTAGATGAAAAAGGCAGGATATAAATTGATATATACATTTTAAACTATAACACAAATACCAATTCCTTTGATAAAGTGGGTTAAAAAATGTAAAATAAAAGTGTCAGATAAAAAGTCAAGATTAGGTGAAAATTATTAAGCAAATCTTAAATTAGAAAAACAAAAGGTGAGATTAAATGTTAAAAAATACTGACAAAATTATTCATTGAAGCTTGAAAAAAGCAATTTAAACTATGATATGGAAAAATCTCACAATTTTAATTCAATTCTATTTTATTTACCTAGCGTCTATTACAATACAATTTGTCTCTAGGTCCATATTCCCCGAGCAATTATTAAAAAAACAATGGCAGGAAAAAAAGTATTTTAAGAAGGAAGAAACGTTGAGCAGGACCTGGCTTCTAAAGATGGATGATGAAGGCCAGCCGGGAAGAGCAGGAAACGGGAGGTGGGATAGAGATTTTTCAAAAAGTCTTCATCTTAGAAAAATATGAAATTAACTGAAAATACAGTATGGTCATAAAGTTAATTTGAAAAGATAAACATTAGAAACAAAGTCAAAGATAAAGAAGAAATAAGTTAAAGGTATGGAAAAGTTAATGGTATGTAGTAAAACTGAACAAATTATATTTTGTTGTGAAAATAGATGTGAACAACTGGTCCAGAAGTATGACATTAAAAATACCATTAAAGATGATCATGAAACATCACATAATACATGACAAAATCAGATAAAACAAAAAAAAATCATGTAAAATTATGAGAATACATATTTTTAGTCTTATAGAATTATTGGCCGTGTGTGTGTGTGTGTGTGTGTGTGTGTGTGTGTGTGTGTGTGTTCAATGAAAAATTGTAAGCTTACCATTAGTTGCAACATGGTGGCCCTTAAATGTGTCCTTTGTCTTTAATTAACAAATGATGTCTAAAGATAACACCACCACATTCAATTTTAGAGCAGAGCCTGACTGGATTTGTCCACTTAGAGTTTTGTTAAAAAAACAACACTTTAGCCAGTAGCATGCCACCACTTAATTTTAGCTAAAAGAGGTCTATGGTTCCTCTCTTTGCTGGTATATCATCTTGGGTAAGCCACATGAAGGCCCAATCATCCTGCAGAGATCACTGCACTCCCAACTGCTCTGCCTGATTGCCTATTATCTAAATAAGGCAGTGTTCTTTATCAGGACTTTTGACTGCATAATCACCCAATTAATATTCAAAGGAAGTGCTGGAGGTCAGGGAGCTCTCAGCCGCTTGACCTCAAGGTCACAGAAACCTGAGCCACAAAGTGGCACATGGCCATGAAAGAGCTCTAATGATTTAGATGGTATCTGTTACATAGTTAGAGAAAGCAAATCTTCCTGGGCAATCCAGCAATGGAGAGAAAAAGCAGAGGCTTGAAAATAAATCATGCTTATTTTAGAGAAGGATATTGCTGCCTCTCCATTGCAGGATGTCATTGGAATTCCCATCTAAACTAATAAATAACTAAAAAAGGCTGTATTTCCTTTGAAAATGCAGTGTGGAACACTGAGGTGCTGAATGAAGGCTAAACTTTGCTGAAAATTTAGCTAAACTGCTGAAAATTGAAGAAATTGTTAAAGTCAGGTGTTGATTAAATTTGAACAAAATGGTAAAACGTAGCTTAAACATTTGAAAACTCTCAGGCTGATGGAATACGAGACTGACTCTGTGTTCAATAAACAAACTAGAACATTTATGAAGAAATGTTGAAAGATTGCCAATGCGTATGCCCGTTCGTGTATGAGAGCAAAGATCTGTGGTTTAGAAGGAAGAACCATTTTTGTGTAACTGTGTGTATGTGTGAACTGAAAAACTGAAAAAGCTGAAAAAAACAGCTGAACTGCTGAAATCATTTAATTGTTAAAATCAGGTTTGAATCTTAAGAAAATGCTGAAACATAGCTCAGACATTGCTCAGACACACAGAGTTGACAACACTGAAAAGAGGAAAACAAGCTGAAGAGAAAAGTTGACCTCAACTGAGGAATATCAGCGAGAGGAGAATAAAAGTTGTATATGAATATAGGCTGTATAGCAGGGGAATAACTGCAAGTTAGGAACATCAGTGAAAATGACGAAGATGAGTTGAAATTAAGCTGAAGAGAGGAGATTGGCTTAAGAAAGGAACTCTATATTGAACAGAGGAGGATCAGTTGAAGAATTTAGTCAAAACTCCAGCAGAATGATGAAATTTAGCAAGAGGCTGAAAGCCATAAAAGAAATGACTGTGGCTGGAGTAGTGTTGATCTTAACACAGTTATATAATTTTTTATAATGGTAGGGGTTTTAACAGTGTTGGCTGAACTACAAGTTATTTTACATAAATTAAGGTTCACTATACTGAAGCTACCCAGTAGAGAAATGTGTCAAGCTAACCTAGAATAAAATGACAAAAGTAGGTTAACTACATCAAAGCTTCTTTTTTTTAACATCAAACGTACTTCATTCCAAGTCATTGCTATCTAGTGATCAATGAAACTGACACAAACAGATCAGATCAATTGTTTAATAAACTCTTCTCTCTCAACAAAACCAATATTTGCATGTCATAATCACCACAGGTTGTGTGGCTGCTGATTTTGCAGCTGATTTTGATTTAATTTACGTCTAAATGACCTTACAATTCGGTAACTTTGTTCAAATTACAGGAACAAAATTATTAAAATCTGCTCCAAACAATAACAGTTCATGTGAGCGTGTGTGTGTGTGTGTGTGTGTGTGTGTGTGTGTGTTAATTAGGGCACTGACAGTGCGAAGGCCCTATTGTATCTGTAGGAATTTTTTTTTTCTCGTTTTTCTCGATTTTTTTTATTTTTCTTCTTCCGACGAAAGGAGGGCCTTTTTTCCCCCTAAACGTGCCCCAAAAGTCACCAAATTTTGCACCCAAGCCAGGCCTAGCAAAAAATGTGAATGGTTTGCATTAATGGGCGTGGCCTAATGGCTCAACAGCGCCCCTAGAATACTTTGTGCCTCAAGCCCCACAATACGGTTTGACGTACATGCACGAAAATCGGTACACATCTGTATCATGGCGCAACTTAAAGAAAAGTCTCTTGGCGCCATGGGCGAAACCCAACAGGAAGTCGGCCATTTTGAATTAATAGTGTAATTTTGACGCAATTTATGCCATTTCTTCAGCCGTTTCTTCGCACGAACCTTAAAGGTATTGTGACATCATTTTTAACATGCTTTTAACACTATTAAAAGTCTTGGCCAACATCCCTCAAATGTGTCTAAAAGAGTGTAACAAGAAAAACTTCACTCTAGTACTCTTTTCCTGGCTTTTTATTACAGTGTTTTTTTGCGCCGTGAAAAATGCTTCCTTTCCCCCCTTTCCTGTCAATCATTGCTCCGCTCCTCCTCCAAACCTCCTCCTCCTCCAGCCATACGCTCACAGCGGCGTCGGAGAGCCGGGAGCGACAGGCGAAGCATGCACGGAAAAGCAGGAGGGCGAACCACAGCAAACAATCATAAAAATAAAGGCATGTAAATAAAGTGTCCCCTTATCTTAAGTCCAGTCAGTGGCCGCGGGTCTTCTTAGCAGTTTTCCTCCGCTGATGAGAACAGAAGAGGCTGTAAACAGCTCCGTGTTAAGCCTGATTTATGGTTCCGCGTTAAATCGACGCAGAGCCTACGCCGTAGGGTTCAGCGTACGGTGCGCGTCGCCGCGTAACCATACGCCGTAGGCACTGCGTCGGTGTAACGCGGAACCATAAATCAGCCTTATGGTGCACTGGACAGGAGAGGAGGCAGGGAGCTGGGTGGAGGGGGCGGTGATTTAGCGGGCCGTTACGTAACGGCCCGCCAGCAAACCAGGTGCGCCGTTTTTGCACAGTTATGCGGAAAATCCCAGAAAGCACACAATACACTGAATGTTAAAAGTTTGTTGTTTTTTGGGTGTAATTGATGTCAAGACACCCAACAAAACACAAAAAATCAAGAAAAATGTGTTTTTCATGTCACAATCCCTTTAACGTGCACCCAGGTGTGTTATACATCAAAACGTCTCCATCCCGCGACGATGGGCATTACTTTCCTCCGCCAAAAGCGTTACCGTGACGACGATAGACGCCAAAAAGTGCGCCCCCCTTCATCTGACTTGTCCATATTTGATAGTTCCTACTTTCTGCTATAACTTTTGAATGGTTTGACATAAAGAGTCATGGGTGGTGTCATCGGACTTAGTTTTGACTCCTTGAACATAATTTATGCAAATTAGCCCCACCCCTTCTTCTGATTGGTCGATATTTGATAGTTCCTATTTTCTGCAATATTTTTTGAATGGTTTGACATAAAGAGTCATGGGTGGTGTCATCGGACTTAGTTTTGAGTCCTTGGTGAAAATTGCACGCGCAAGGGCCAGTTCATCGCTGTTGCAGGTTTAATGGAATAGTGGAAGACCAGACCATCTGGCAAAATCCTGTTTACATTTTTCAACCAGAGGAGAGAAGTTTTTAGGGAAGAGTTGACTCCATGAATTAGTAATATGCACTCCTAAATATTTAAATCCATCTACAGCATATCTGAAAGGGAATAGGGACAGAGGTATCTTCTTTGCCGCCGAATTTATGGGAAGAACTTCACTCTTATGGAGGTTACGTTTATAACCTGAATAGGACCCAAATTTGTCAAAGATATCTAGAACCACCGGGAGAGAAGCAGCTGGGTTAGACACATATAAGAGGAGGTTATCGGCATACAATGATAATTTGTAAACTTTTCCAGCTCTGCTGATGCCCTCAAACCCTTCCTCCTAGGCGCAGCCAGATGGCTAGAGGCTCAATAGCTAAGGCAAACAGGAGGGGAGAGAGGGCAGCCCTGTCTGGTTCCTCGATAAAGGGGAAATGGAACAGACTGGAGTCTGTTCATGTAATAAAGCAATTTAATCCAAGATATAAATCCCAGACTGAACCCAAATTTTTGCAAAACAAAAAAAAGATAGCTCCACTCCACCCTATGGAAGGCCTTCTCCGCGTCCAGTGAGATTACCACTTCCGGAAAGCCCGAACCAGGAGAACCAATGATGTTTAAGAGCCTCCTCGTATTATGAAATGAGTGCCTACCAAGCATGAAACAAGTTTGATCGGTTGATATTATACTGGACAGAACCTGTTGTAGGCGTTGGGCTAAGATCTTTGATAGGATCTTTACGTCAACATTCAAGAGGGAAATGGGCCTATAGCTACCACATAGAAGAGGGTTCTTATCACTCTTAAGCAGAAGAGAAATAGTGGCTTCCAGCAGAGTGGGAAGCAGTCGGCCCTACATACATACAAGTATCTTTTTTTTTTCTTCCCTTGTCTGCACACATATTAATGATTGATACCATGACGGTAGAAACCAAAAGCATATATAAGTGCATTATTACTATAATTAATATATATACATATATATACGCATACATATGCGTACACATACATAAATATACACATACAAACCCAGTGATTTATTTTATTTTTTTTGGGGGGGGGGGGGGGGGGGGGTGACGACATCCACTGCCAATCCAGGAAGCAGGAACACACGGAAACACACGTCAAGCACTGGAAATCTACAACAAAAAAACAAAAACAAAACACGAAACCGGCACGGAGCCAACCAAAACAACAACAGCAATCGACCTAAATCTTGAGATCTGATCGCAGTCTGAGCTAAGCTACCGCTACCGCTACCTAACCCCAAAAGCTAGAGAGCCAGCACGCAGGTGAACAAGCCAGTGTGTATGTTTATGTGTGTGTGTGTGTGTGTATGTATATGATCATGCGTGTGTGTGTGTGTGTGTGTGTGTGTGTGTGTGTGTGTGTGTGTGTGTGTATATGTTTGTGTGGCTGTGTACATGCATGTGACGAAGTGGCTGTGTGTGTGTGTGTGTGTGTGTGTGTGTGTGTGTGTGTGTGTGTGTGTGTGTAATAAACCAAACAAAGCTCTACCTGAAGTGTATCTATAGTGGGGGAGGGGGGGGAGCAACCCCGCCACCCGCGAGACCAGAGGCCGACACGGAAGAGCCCGGAACCCAGGCCACCGGCAACCCCACAGAGGGGAGAAGCAGGAGGGAGGCAACTCACCGCCTGCGAGGCCCCCCCCCGGCGGCGGCCGAGGGGATCCGCGGGCAGGGCCCCCACGGCGCGGGAAGAAGCAGCCAGGGATCCCGTGGCGGCGGACCGCGACCCAGGCAATCCCCGGCCACCCGGTCCGGGCCGGACACGCGGCCAGGAGGCCCTCACCCTTCAGGCCAACGACCCCCACCCGGCAGGGGGCCAGCCTGCCCGGAGAGACAGAGCCGCCCCGGCCGCCGACGCGGGCAGGCGCACCCGCCCCCCACGAAAGTGGCCCTCCAAGACCAGAAAAGATACAAGTATCTTTAACTGCTCATACATACATTATATATATATATATATATACACATCATACAGGGGTGGGGGGGGGGGGGCTGCAGTCTAATCTGACGCTAAATATATGTGCTAATGAGGCTTCCATTCTGGACAAGGGGGTATGACAATCTTTGATGCTTCGTGGTGCTGCCTCCTGACTAACGGAATATATTTGGCATGTGTATGACATAACCTCCTTAAAAAAATTGCCCGTTTGTTCGTGGGAGGTGAAATTCAAGGATCATATCCCTTTCACAAAGGCATTTTTTTAACTGCAACACTTAGTCTAATCAGAACTTCATCACTCTATAATTTTGATATATGAAATCATATCTGATGATTATATCTCTATCTGTTAGATGAACTTCATACTCACTGTTTACTTTGCATTCATTTAATCCTGTGAGTTTCATTCAGATGGGACAAACGATACGTACAGTGACATTTTTAAATTTTGGACAGTAAATATATATGTTTTATGATATGTTATATTTCAGTCAGTGTCACCAAATTTTGTTGAAATGTAGGTGTATATCTCAGTATCATTCAAGTTTCTTTTGTCTGTCTCATATATATATATATATATATATATATATATATATATATATATATATATATATATATATATTAGTGCTGGCCAACGATTAAAATTTTTAATCTTAATTAATCCATGATTTCTGTAATTAACTATGCGATTAATTGCGATTACTTTATTCACACATTTTGTGCTGTTCTAAATTACCTCAAGGTATTTTTTAAATGTTTTTAATACTGTTAACAACCTGAGAAAGGGCAAATAGACTGCTTTATGCCAATGTTTATTCAACTTTCCACAAAAAAAGCTTTTGACCTGAATGTAACATTCCTTCATAAATACAAACACAATGTAGTCCCCAACTTTACACTTGTAAAGACTAACTTAAGATTCCTTGTTTTTAAGCAGCTCAATGTAAAACAATGAACCATATGCATTTATAAACATATGGAGGAAAATAAAAGGCTCAAAAAATATCCCCTTCTCCTAAGCGGGATCAAAACAGGGGGATACAAAAAATAAATCACAAACAAATAAAGTGCACATGTAACAGCAGGGAGTGTAACTCCACCTATAAAGTGCAGCCGTTTCCTCACCTGATCCTCAGCTCAGCCATAAACTCGTGCGCCCGTCTGTGTGCGTGTGTGTGTGCGGGGGGGGGCATTATTGAGTTTTATGTTTTATGTAAAGCGCTTTGCGTTGCATTTTTTATTTTGTAAGAAAAGCGCTTAACAAATAAAGTTTGATTTGACTGGTCATTTTTTGCAAGCTGCTACAGCGTTGTCTGCTTTGATGAGGTGGGGGGGCGGAGCGGCGTGGAGCGCTGCGCTCTTTAGGCTGATTTATGGTTCAGCGTTACACCAACGCAGAGCCTACGGCGTAGGGTACGGTGCGTGTCGCGGCGCTCTCTGCTCGTGTGTTTGGCTGCAGGTATTTTGAGACTCGACTTACTTCGATGGTAATTCATTTCTAATCGACAGTACATGCAAATAACTTTAGTGTTGTCCAGCGAACCATCTGCATTTTTTGAAAGTGAACTAACCGTTCAAAAGTCCCTCTTCATTCTCCATCTTTCAATCCACCATACGTTTCCTCAGGCTACGGGTGCCGACGAGCGCCAGAAATGTTTTGCCTTTTTTTTTTTAATCTTATGCGTTTAAAAAATTGTCGGCGTTAAGAGGACGTGAAGTTAACGCATAGTTAACGCGTTTACTTGGACAGCACTAATATATATATATATACAGAGCCATCTGGGAGATTTGCGAGGCCCTGTGCGAAATGGCATGGGGGGGGCCCTCGCGCGTGAGCGTAGCGAGCGCGCGCGAAATTTTGGGGTTTTTTGGGTCGGATCGGGTGTCTATATGCGCAATTTTAACTCTCCAATTAGCAAAATACTGGATACCTTCCCCTGCCTCATCATCATTTGACTTGCCTCGACGGGGGGCCCCACGGCTGCTTGAGACCCGGTCGGATCGGTGATTTTTCTAATTCAAATTTATCAAACAAGCCTTTCAGAGAGGCATTAAACTCTTCCATTTTCTTTAGTTTTTTTTCTTTTTTCATCCCCTGATGGAAATTTCCTGAATCTGTCTCGTTCTCTCGACATTGTGTGACAGTTTGTTCCAACTCCACCATGTGGATCAGAGCAGCTTGTGTCTGATCTGGACCTGGATCTGGATCTGGATCAGAGCAGCTTGTCTCTGCGCTTGGTCTGATCAGTTGTATTGAACAACAGACACGTGCATCATTGCACATATATTTTATTGATATGCACAGACTAGTACACATTTAGGTCTGTAATGAAATGTGACTGTTGATATTTATAAGGGAAAAAACGAAAAAAAAAAAAAAATTTTTTTTTTTTTTTTTTTTCCAAAAACGGCCCATAGCGCGAGGCCCCTTGGGGCGCGAGGCCCCGTGCGGTCGCACGGTTCGCACACCCCTTGCGGCGGCTCTGTATATATATATATATATATATATATATATATATATATATATATATACGGTATATATATATATATATACGGTATATATATATATATATATATAAAGAATATCCCATGCAGATGTTTGTAGTGACATTAATTAGTTTTCCATTGTAGATGGATAAAAATCAGCCTTCATTCTAGTGTATTTTACTTGTATCTTAAAGAAATTGGAAAATAAATATTTTTATTTAACTTTAATATCATAAGAAGTACAGTATACAGTAGGGATGTTAAAAACTTGTGCACATTACGTTAAATAGTAGCATTTGTGCTATTATTCTGCTGGCTGAACAGATAAAATTACATTTTCTCTTACAGACATTTGGAAGATAGAAGCTTGTCGATGCGCTGCCCTGCTGAGCCAAAAGCTAAATTTCTATGCAGCTGGATAAACCACCGCCCATGCTACATCTCTGCCATCTGTCATGTTTCAAAAATTAAAACACGGCATGTCATTAAAAATGTTTCTATTATTAATAGCATGAATTCAAATACACTGATATGATTCCATAGAACATGATTTTACTGCTTTTTGGTATATATCTATTTTGTAGTCTGGTAGAGTCCTCCCCTAGGGAAAACAACACCAACCGCTGCTGGGTTGGTGTGCAGTTTCCTATTGAAATAATATCACATATTACTGAGGTAAGATGAAAAACATTAATTAAATGAATTTGGTAATTAAAGATTACAATATTTACATATCACTCATCACACCAGTAAACAGGAGAAACCATTCACAGAAATCCATAACATGTCAAGGCACCATCAGTGCTAACATAAACTTCCAGTGCGAGAACTGATACGGCGCTTTCATTTTGAAAGTACTTCTGGTAACCAACGAGTGCCAGCTTAAAATGACTTAATTCCACAGTTCCTACAACTGACAGTCATAGTTTTGTTTGAACTATTTTTCAAAAGTGGCAGAGAGTAGGGCTTCTTTAGGGCTTTGCGTCGGGCTGAAAAACTAACGTCAGGAGAGATGGGACTATTTTTTTCCACAGTGGGGCTATTTTTTACTGGATAATATGTATTTCTGATTAATTAAAAACGACATAAAATAGATTGTGTATTCCTCTTTCATATTTACATTAATGGTAACCATTTTATAAAAGCAATACATCACTTCAGGCCGAAATAACTTCTTGAAATTAAAGCTGAAAACTGCTTCTTATAATAAATACGTGAATTAGCGTATTGGCCTGAACATAAGACGTGTTTTTTGCATTGAAATAAGACTGAAAAAGTGGGGGTCGTCTTACATTCGGGGTCTAGACATTATACCCATCCACAACCCTAGATGGCACCAGATATCTTTAAAGCGAATGCTGAACTTAACTACCCAGGCCACAGCGAACCCCTGTCACGAAGAAGAAAAATAAAAAAAATTGTATAATAGGGTTCCGTATTGAACCAATACGGAATGCAGTTTATTCCATCCATCCATCCATTTTCTGCCGTTTATCCGGAACCAGGTCGCGGGGGCAGCAGTCTCAACAGGGATGCCCAGACTTCGTTCACTTCCTCCAGCTCCTCCGAGGGGAGTCCGAGACGTTCCCAGGCCAGCCGAGAGACATAGTCTCTCCAGCGTGTCCTGGGTCTTCCCCGGGGTCTCCTCCCGGCGGGACATGCCTGGGTCCAGGAGGATCTGGTACAGATGCCCAAGCCACCTCAGCTGACTCATCTCAATGTGAAGGAGCAGCGGCTCGACTCCGAGCTCCTCCCGGGTGACCAAACTCCTCACCCTATCTCTAAGGGGGCGTCCAGCCACCCTGCGGAGGAAACTCATCTCTAAGGGAGCGTCCAGCCACCCTGCGGAGGAAACTCATCTCGGCCGCTTGTATCCGCGATCTTGTCCTTTCGGTCACTAGCCAAAGTTCATGACCATAGGTGAGGGTAGGTGCGTAGATTGATCGGTAAATCGAGAGTTTCGCCTTTCGACTCAGCTCCTTCTTCACCACGACAGTCCGGTACATCGACCGCATAACTGGGGACGCTGCACCGATCCGTCTGTCAATCTCAAGCTCCATCGTTCCCTCACTCGTGAACAAGACCCCGAGATACTTGAACTCCTCCACCTGAGGCAGGATTTCTCCCCCCACCCGGAGAAGGCACGCCACCCTTTCCCGGTGGAGAACCATGGCCTCGGTTTTGGAGGTGCTGATTCTCATCGCTGTCACGTCGCACTCGGCCGCAAACCGCCCCAGCACATGCTGAAGGTCCCGGTCCGATGAAGCCAATAGGACAACATCATCCGCAAAAAGCAGAGATGAAATCCTGTGGTTCCCACAGGATTTCCGATTATATAGAGACCGGACAGCCCTTGATATAGGGCCCCAGACTCCATACTCACTGAGCCCCCCCCCCACAGAATGGCACGAGGGACACGGTCAAATGCCTTCTCCAGATCCATAAAGCACATGTAGACTGGTTGGGCAAATTCCCATCAACCCTCAAGCACCCTGCGGAGGGTGTAGAGCTGGTCCAGTGTTCCACGACCGGGACAAAAACCGCATGGTTCCTCCTGAATCTGAGGTTCAACTATCGGCCGTATTCTCCTCTCCAGTACCCTGGCGTAGACTTTCCCGGGGAGGCTGGGAAGTGTGATCCCCCTATAGTTGGAACACACTCTCCGGTCCCCCTTTTTAAAATGAGGGAGCACCACCCCAGTTTGCCACTCCAGCGGTTCTGTCCCCTTCCTCCAGGCAATGTCGCAGAGGCGTGTCAACCAAGACAGCCTTATGACATCCAGAGACTTGAGTTACTCAGGGTGAATCTCATCCACCCCTGGTGCCACTGAGGAGCTTACGAACTACCTCAGTGACTCCAGCTTGGGTGATGGACGAGCACGCCCCAGAGTCCTCACTCTCTGCTTCCTCAATGGAAGGCATGTCAGTCGGGTTGAGGAGATCCTTGAAGTATTCCTTCCACTGTCCGACAATGTCCCCAGTCGAGGTCAACAGCTCCCCACCCGCACCGTAAATGGTACCGGCAGAGTACTGCTTCCCCCTTCTGAGGCCGTTCCTCCCAATCACGCCTCTCCAGGTATCACTGTCATTGCCCACGTGACCGTTGAAGTCCCCCAGTAGAACAATGGAGTCCCCAGTTGGAGCACTATCCAGTACTCCTCCCAGGGACTCCAAGAAGGCCGGGTACTCTGCACTGCTGTTCGGCCCGTAGGCACAAACAACAGTGAGAGACCTTTTCCCGACCCGAAGGTGCAGGGAAGTGACCCTCTCGTTCACCAGGGTGAACTCCAACACATGGCGACTGAGCTGAGGGGCTATAACCAAGCCCACACCAACCCGCCGCCTCTCACCCTGGGCAACTCCAGAGTAGTGGAGGGTCCAGCCCCTTTCAAGGAGCTGGGTTCCAGAGCCCAAGCTATGTGTGGAGGTGAGCCCGACTATCTCTAGCCGGTATCTCTCAACCTCCCGCACAAGCTCAGGCTCCTTCCCCCCCCAGCGAGGCGACATTCCATGTCCCTACTGAGAGGGTTTTGGTCCAGGGATTGGGTCGTCAAGGCACCCCGCCACGACTGCTACGCAGCCCACATTGCACCAGCCTCTCACTGTCCTTCCTGCGGGTGGTGGGCCTACAGGAAGCGGGCCCACGCCACCATTTCGGGCTGAGCCCGGCCGGGTCCCATGGGCAAAGACCCGGCCACCAAGTACTCGCCTTCGAGCCCCAACCCCAGGCCTGGCTCCAGGGAGGGGCCCAGGTGATGCCGATCCAGGCGATGTGACGGTCCTCGATTTCTTCCTCTTCATGATTGGCTTTGTGAACCGCTCTTAGTCTGGCCCGTCACCTAGGACCTGTTTGCCATGGGAGACCCTACCAGGAGTGTAATGACCCAGACAACATAGCTCCTAGGATCACTCAACACAAACCCCTCCACCACAGTAAGGTGGCAGTTCAAGGAGGGGGCAGTTTATTCCATATTTCACAATTGTCCCATGCATGTCTGTCAAACACGCACACACATGAACAACGAACTAACAGTAATGAACAAAATAAAGGACAGGATATATTAAAGACAGCAACATATGTTGGTACGCTCTCTGTCTGCGTTCTCTGCCTGCCCTGCAGACAGCCCGCCCCTTTGCGCTCCGTTGCCTAGTTACCTTGTTCACTGCTGCTCACTGCACACGCGCCTTTTAAAAAAAGGTCAAGTCAAGATGTACACAGAGGCTCCAGACACCCCACCTCGTCCTAAAAAGAGGAAACGTCAGCAAAAACATCGACGGGAGTGGGAAGAGGGCAACCCGTGGCTCGATAGAATCACTGAAGACGAATAAAAAGCAAAAGATACATGAATAAAATAAACACAAGAAAGATTTTAATACATTTTGCTGCTGACAAGATGGCACCGCCTATGGCCGCCACGGTATTTTGCTCTCTGTTTTTCTTCTGCTTTTTGTTTATTTTTCCTGTTTTCTGCTGCCCCTCACGGGTCACCTTCAGCAGAGAAGAACTATTTAATATTAGGAAGTCTTCTCCCGGCACATGTTGCCCAATTTTCTCCGATCCGGACAGCTTTAAAGAGATTCTGGTCGGAGCAGCAGTCGCTGTTTACCGGCTTTACAGGAGACGCAAGCGGGGGAAACGCGCCGGAGCCCTCGTGCGGCTGAGAGAGAGGTTTCCGAACCGCGCTCCCCTCCATTTACCTGGGAAACGTCCGATCCCTTACAAATAAAATAGATGAACTTCTTATGCTCATCACAAGGAACCAGGATTTTAGCAGATCTGCCGCCGTTTGCTTTACTGAAACCTGGCTCAGTGATTTGATCCCGGACAGCGCTGTATGGCTGCCGGGGTTTCGCCTCATCCGCGCGGATCGCTGCAAGGAATCATCAGGGAAACGAAAAGGTGGCGGGATTTGCCTCTATATTAACGAAGGTTGGTGTACGGATGCCACAGTGCTAAAAGTTTCTTGCAGTCCTCACTTAGAGACACTTTTTGTGAACTGTAAACCATTTTATTCACCGCAGGAGTTTTCATCCTTTGTTCTGGTCGGACGCGTGTGTGGCTGAAGCCACTCAGTGTCTCGCCGATCAGATAACAGACCTGGAGAAAAAACTCCCAAACTCATTCTTTATTGTTCAGGGGGACTTTAACAGAGCAAACCTCACTCACGAACTCCCGAAATTCAGACAACACGTCACGTGTCCCACCAGGGACACGCAGACCCTGGACCATTGTTACACCATTATTAAGAACGCATACCGCTCTGTTCCCCGCGCAGCTCTTGGTCACTCTGACCATTGTCTGCTCCATCTGATCCCTACCTACAGGCAGAAATTAAAGACCTCGAAGCCTGTAGTGAATACCGTGAAGAAGTGGACTGAGGAGTCAAAGCTGATGCTCCAGGACTGTTTCGAAAGCACGAACTGGAGTGTGTTTGAAGCTGCAGCCTCAGATCTCCATGAACTGACTGACACTGTGACATCCTATATCAGTTTTTGCGAGGACATGTGTGTGCAGACCAAGACCTTCTGCACATACAGTAACAATAAACCCTGGTTCACACCCAACCTCAAAAAACTACGCAAAGACAAAGAGGATGCCTACAGGAGCGGCGACCGAGCCCTGTTCAGACAGGCCAAGAACACACTAACAAGAGAGATCAGGAAAGCGAAGCGATCCTACGGCGAACGGCTGCAGAATCGCCTCTCTGCCAACCCTGACCCCTCTTCTGTGTGGAGAGGCCTGCAGAACATCACTGGGTTCAAAAGACCAGCTCCACGCCCTGCAGGCAGCCGCAAACTCGCCAACCAGCTGAACAATTTTTACTGCCGGTTCGACTCATCATCATCATCATCATCATCATCATCATCATCATCATCATCACCACCACCCCCCCTCCCCCCCTGCTGCTCCACCTCCACCTCCACCATCCCCCCCCCTTCCCCCCCTGCGGCTCCACCATCACCATCCCCCTCCTCCCCCCCTGCGGCTCCACCATCACCATCCCCCTCCTCCCCCCCTGCGGCTACACCTCCATCATCCCCCCCCTCCCCCACTGCCCACCTTTTCACACCTCACCTCAGCCAACCCCCCCACCCAAGACCCTGCCTGCACTCAAGATCTCTGTGGAAGACGTGTGTCGGCTGTTCAAAAGGCAGAAGATCCGGAAGGCTCCAGGCCCGGACGGCGTGTCCCCTTCCTGCCTGAGAGCCTGCGCCGAGCAGTTGGCCCCCACCTTCACAAGGATCTTCAACCGGTCCCTGGAGCTGTGTGAGGTGCCCTCATGCCTCAAACGCTCCACCATCATCCCAGTCCCGAAGAAACCCACCATCACTGGTCTAAATGACTACAGGCCTGTCGCCCTGACGTCTGTGGTCATGAAGACCTTTGAGCGGCTGGTGTTGAGCCACCTGCAAGACATCACAGGTTCCCTGCTCGACCCCCTGCAGTTTGCTTACCGGGCAAACAGGTCGGTGGATGATGCAGTCAACATAGGACTGCACCTCATCCTGCGTCACCTCGACACCTCAGGGACTTACGCGAGGATCCTGTTTGTGGACTTCAGCTCGGCGTTCAACACGATCGCACCCGCAATCCTCCATCAGAAGCTCACCCAGCTCACCGTGCCTGCCTCCACCTGTCAGTGGATTACCAGCTTCCTGAGTGACAGGAGGCAGCAGGTGAGGCTGGGGAGCATCACATCCAGCACCCGGACCATCAGCACTGGCGCCCCCCAGGGGTGCGTCCTCTCACCACTGCTCTTCTCCCTCTACACGAACGACTGCACCTCAGGGGACTCTTAGGTGAAGCTCCTGAAGTACGCGGACGACACCACCGTCATCGGCCTGATCCGTGAGGGTGACGAGTCCGCGTACAGACGGGAGGTGGATCAGCTGGTCCACTGGTGCGGTCGGAATCCCGCAAGCGGTTGCTCTGATGAACTCTCACAAATAACAAAGTCTCAGAATAACCAAACACACTGCACCTCTCACTTTTTTTACTTCTTTTGTACAATTTTTAATTTTTTATGTTGTATTTTTGCATAATTCTTGTCTGTAGGAATTGTAAATAGGTCATATTTTTTCTTATTCTCACTACCTCAAACTGCTGCACCTTAAAATGTTTATAATTTTGTACATAGAAATTCCACATTTATCTATTGTCTATTTGTCTATTGTTCATTTGTTTATTGTTACCTTTACCATAGAGAGCGAAACTACCGGAGTCAAATTCCTTGTTGGACAATGTTCGAACCTGACCAATAAAGATGATTCTGATTCTGATCTTTTTCCCCCCCACCACCTCTCCACCCCACAGTGAGCCATGGTGTGTCTGTGTCTCTCCTTTCTATGTTCTTCATTCTCTCTGTCTGTACTCCCTTTTCCTGCTCTGCCCAGTCTGGCCCTCGGCAGGAGGGTCCCCCCTTATGATCCAGGTCCAGGTCTCTCCCCTCCTAAAGGAGGTTTTTCCTTGCCACAGTTTGGCTTAAGGTTTTTACCTGCCATTGTTTATGTTATCTTTATGTAATAATTGCTCCGGGGTTATGTTCTGGGTCTCTGGAAAGCGCCAAGAGACAACTTCTGTTTTACCACGCATCATCGCGCGACCACGCGCATTACTTTTCTCTTTCAAAAGTGTTACCGTGGCGACGCTAGATGCCAAAAATCGCGCCCCCCTTGGTCCATATTTGATAGTTCCCCAAAAGACACCAAATTTTGCATGCAAGCCAGGCCTGGCGATAAATTTGATATTTCATGGTTTGTATGAATGGGCGTGGCAAAATGGCTCAACAGCGCCCCCCGGAAAACTTTGTGCCTCAAGCCCCACAATACGGTTTGACGTACATGCACGAAAATCGGTACACACCTGTATCATGTCACAACTTAAAGAAAAGTCTCTTGGCGCCATGGCCGAAACCAAACAGGAAGTCAGCCATTTTTAATTATTGTGTAATTTTGGCGAAATTTATGCCATTCCTTCGGCAATTAATACGGCCCGAACCGTAATGTGCGCCCAGGTGTGTTATACATCAAAATGTGCGTCTCCATCCTTCGACTACGCGCATTACTTTTCTCTTTCAAAAGTGTTACCGTGGCGACGCTAGACGCCAAAAAGCGCGCCCCCACTTCATCTGATTGGTTCAGACAGAAAAAACGTTGCACCTCCAGCCCCATAATACGGTTTGACGTACATGAACGAAAATCGGTACACACCTGTATCATGTCGCAACTTAAAGAAAAGTATCTTGGCGCCATGGCCGAAACTGAACAGGAAGTCGGCCATTTTGAACATTCTGAATTAATCGCGTAATTTTGGAGCAATATATGCCATTCCTTCGAGAATTAATACGGCCCGAACCGTATCGTGAACCCAGATGTGTTATACATCAAAATGTGCGTCTCCACCCTGCGACCACGCGCATTACTTTTCTCTTTCAAAAGTGTTACCGTGGCGACGCTAGACGCCAAAAACCGCGCCCCCCTTCATCTGATTGGTCCATATTTGATAGTTCCCCAAAAGACACCAAATTTTGCATGCAAGCCAGGCCTGGCGATAAATTTGATATTTCATGGTTTGTATGAATGGGCGTGGCAAAATGGCTCAACAGCGCCCCCCGGAAAACTTTGTGCCTCAAGCCCCACAATACGGTTTGACGTACATGCACGAAAATCGGTACACACCTGTATCATGTCGCAACTTAAAGAAAAGTCTCTTGGCGCCATGGCCGAAACCGAACAGGAAGTCAGCCATTTTGAATTCATTGTGTAATTTTGGAGAAATTTATGCCATTCCTTCGGCAATTAATACGGCCCGAACCGTAATGTGCACCCAGGTGTGTTATACATCTAAATGTGCGTCTCCATCCTGCGACTACGCGCATTACTTTTCTCTTTCAAGTGTTACCGTGGCGACGCTAGACGCCAAAAAGCGCGCCTCCCCTTCATCTGATTGGTCCATATTTGATAGTTCTCCAAAAGTCACCAAATTTTGCATGCAAGCCAGGCCTGGCGATAAATTTGATATTTCATTTTCATTATATTAATGGGTGTGGCCTAACGGCTCAACAGCGCCCCCTAGAATACTTTTCTCTGCCATAACTTTTGAATGGTTTGACATAACGCGTCGTGGGTGGTGTCATTTCTGATATGCTTATGGGGGACGGTGGCAGTGAGTGCGAGGGCCCGTTCATCGCTGCTTGCAGCTTTAATTAACATAATATTTTCGACCATCGTTCTTTTCGGGGATATTGGATATTACACTATTTGTCTATCAGAGCTCTGATTTAAACTATTAATATTTAACAGCGTGAGGCTTTTTTTTTCTGCGTGTGAGCCAGAGATGTTGTCACTCATCAGACTCAGTTCACAGATCGGTATTAAGATATTGGTTATTTATGTGGCCTTGAAAAGAGGTGCATAAACAAGTAACAATACCAAATCTGTTTTAAATGTATTTGAGCCTTTTGGTGAGTTTACCTGTCCCATTTTGAAATGGATCAGGAGCGATCTTTGCTAACATTGAAGTCATAGCAAGACCAAAGAACCGTTGCACTGCATTTTATAGGAACAAGGCCTTGGACATGTACCAGGTCAGAAGTTACAATACTTAAACTGCTCAAACTAGGATTAAATTAACTCTGGGACAGGTTCACTTTCTTTAATTATTTGATTTGTGAAAATCTTAAATAGTTCAATTTCACTGTTTTCATTGATCCCAATATTAAATATTTTGGAAAATCTGACAAACATACAAAATCTAAATATAACTTCTCTGAATTCGTATTATCTTAATAATTTTTCAGTTTAAACTATATCTTTGAGGTAGTAAATCTGTTGGTTTGAGGTGTTGAAATTAAAAAGAGTTAAAAAAGTTAAAAAGCTTTCTGAAAGGTTCTTCAGGCAGATCTTCCCACCAAACCATTAAAGTCTAATGAGTTTGTTTGTCATTCTCCCCTGCTATTTAATCCAACCTTAGTCCTGGACCAGCAGGTCCAGACTAAACCAGCTGATGGTCCAGTCTTAGTCCTGGACCAGCAGGTCGGTGGGATCTGATCATCAGCAGGTTCCTCTAACGGAGCCAAAGCTCCATCAGGATTCGCTGGTTCCATCGTTGAGCTCCTTTAGTTGTTTGTTCAGATCATGTGGTTGATTGTGAGATTGTTGCAGCTGAACTCTTGTGTAAATTATCTGGTGATGTGGGGACTGTCGTGTCCTTCATGTGGTCGTGAACTTATTGTTGACGTCACGTTTCCTCATATTCTGCACTTCACTGCATCACCAGTGAGTGTCGCCAACGGACAAAACCTCTGAAAAGTGCGAACGCCAGCCTTAACGTGTGAGTGAATGACCGCAACTTTCTACGTTCAAGTCATTCTTTGTACATCCGGCCGTAAGCGTAGAAAGTGGCGTACGCACGTTTTTTGTGCGCCGCACCCCAGATCCCCAAACCACCTCAACTGGTTCCTCTCGATGCTGAGGAGCAGCAGCAATACTCTCAGCCCCTTCCAGATGACCAGGCTTCTTAGCCTGTCAGTAAGGGAGGGCCCGGACACCCTGCGGAGAAAACTTAATTCCACTGCTTGTATCCACAATCTCCTTCTTTTATTCAATACCTACAGCTTTTGTCCATAGGTGAGAGTAGGAAAGCAGACTGGTAAATGGAGAGCTTTGCCTTTCGGTCAGCTCCTTCTTCACCATGACAGACCGATGCAGATTCTGCATCACTGCAGATGCTGCACTGATCCGCCTATCCATTTTGAATTTAAAGGTGCTGATGCTCATCCCAGCCATTTCACTTTCGGCTATGAATTGCTCCACTGAGATTTAAAGGCCCTGACTTGATGAAGCCAAGGGAACTACATCATCTGCAAAAAGCAGATACCCAATTATGAGGAAGGTGCACAGGACGTAAAAAAAGTGATTTAATTTCCTGCATTTCTACATACATTTGGACTATAGTGACACAAAAACCACAAAATAATTAAGCTGGTCATAATCATATATTCTGCCAGACAGCATGGTTCTAAAATATTTCTGAGAGTAAAAATTTTATGAAATTAGAACCCTTCATCATTTATTAGAATATTGTGTGTGTGATCAGTTTTGAAATAATGTGAGTCATTTCCAATTATTTTTCCATTAATTTCTGTAACTTGCTCCATGAAAGGTTTAATGTAACTGGGCTTCTGCTTCTTCTCTCAAACTCTGTGTTTTGCTCCAGCTCCTCCTCATTTGGACATATTCCAAGATGGCGCCCCGCATGGTCGCCACAGTGTTTTGCTCTCTGCTACTTTTTAGCTTTTTGTTTATTTTTCCTGTTCTCTGCTGTCCCACACGGGTCACCTTCAGCAGAGAGCAACTGCTTAACATTAGGAAGTCTTCTCCCGGAAATTTTTACCAGGTTTTAACGGAACCGGACAGCTTTAAGGAGATTCTGGTCGGAGCAGCAGCTGCTCTCTACTGGTTCAATAGGAGATGCAAACAGGGCAAGCGTGCGGGAGCTCTCGTGAAGCTGAGAGAGAGAGGCTTCCATACTCCGCTCCCCTCCATACACCTGGGGAACGTCAGCTCCCTCGCGAACAAGATGGATGAGCTGCTGCTACTCATCACTAAAAACTGGGACTTTAGCAGATCTGCCGCCATTTGTTTCACTGAAGCCTGGTTCAGTGATCTCGTACATTCGTTTTTGTGAGGACATGTGTGTGCAGACTAAGACCTTCTGCACAAACAACAACAAGCCCTGGTTCACACCAAACCTCAGGAAGCTGTGCCGAGCCAAGGAGGATGCCTACAGGAGCGGTGATCGAGCCCTGTTCAAGCAGGCCAGGAACACTCTGACGAGGGAGATCAGAGGAGCAAAGAGTCGGTACGGAGAAAGACTGGAGAGTCGCCTCTCTGCCAACCCTGACCCCTCTTCTGTGTGGAGAGGTCTGGAGAGGTTAAGAAGAACATCTGCAGAACATCACCGGGTTCAGAAGAACATCTGCAGAACATCACCGGGTTCAGAAGAACAGCTCCACGCCCTGCAGGCAGCCTCAGGCTCGCGAACCAGCTAAACAGTTTTTACTGCGGGTTCCACGATCAGGCCAGCAAAACACCAGGACTCTGTACAGCACCATCACCCCTCACCCCACCAGCTGCACCACCATCACCCCCCACACCTCCCCCAGCTGCCCGCATATTCACACCTCACCACAGCCAACCCCCCCACCTCTGTCTACCCCCCTCCGCCCACCCGACACCCTGCCTGCACTCAGGATCTGTGAGGAGGAGCAGTGTCGGCTGTTCCAGATGCAGAAGATCAGGAAGGCCCCAGGCCCGGATGGCATGTCCCCCTCCTGCCTGAGAGTCTGCACCGAGCAGCTGCTCCCACCTTCACACGGATCTTCAACCGGTCCCTGGAGCTGTGTGAGGTGCCCTAATGCCTCAAACGCTCCACCATCATCCCAGTCCCCAAGAAACCCACGATCACAGGACTAAATGACTACAGACCCGTCGCCCTGACGTCTGTGGTCATGAAGACCTTTGAGGGGCTGGTGTTGAGCCACCTGAAGGACACCACAGGCTCCCTGTTCGACCCCCTGCAGTTTGCCTACCGGGTAAACAGGTCGGTGGATGACGCAGTCAACATCGGACTGCACCACATCCTGCGTCATCTCGACACCTCAGGGACTTATGCGAGGATCCTGTTTGTGGACTTTAGCTCGGCGTTCAACACCATCGCTCCCGTAATCCTCCACCAGAAGCTCACCCAGCTCACCGTGCTGCGTCCACCTGTCAGTGGATCAGCAGCCTCCTGAGTGACAGGAGGCAGCAGGTGAGGCTGGGGAGCATCACATCCAGCACCCGGACCACCAGTACTGGCCCCCCCAGGGCTGCGTCCTCTCACCACTGCTTCTCCCTCTACACTAACGACAGCACCTCAGGGGACTCGTCTGTGAAGCTCCTGAAGTACGCGGACGACACCACCGTCATCGGCCTGATCGGAGGGGGACGAGTCCGTTTACAGACAGGAGGTGGAACAGTTGGTCCACTGGTGCAGTCAGAACCACCTGGAGCTGAACCCGCTCAAGACTGTGGAGATGACAGTGGACTTCAGGAAAAACCCACCGCCACTCCCCCCTCACCATCCTCACCATCCTCAACAGCACAGTCTCCACCACAGACTCCTTCAGGTTCCTGGGATCCACAATCTCTCGGGACCTGAAGTGGACCTGAAGTGGTCCACCCACATTAACTCTATCTGGAAGAAGCTCAGCAGAGGTTGTACTTCCTGCATCAGCTCAGGAGGTTTAACCTCCACAGCAGCTGCTGAACCTTCTACTCTCCATCATCCAGTCTGTTCTCTGCACGTCAGACAGGCACAGACTGCAGCGGACAGTCTGCAGAGAGGATAGTTGGGACTAACCTCCATCTATCCTGGACCTGGACCGGTCCAGGACCAGGAAACGAGCAGGTAGCATCTCTGCAGACCCCTCACACCCAGGACCAGGACCAGGACCAGACCCCTCACACCCAGGACACAGTCTGGTTGAACTCCTGCCCTCTGGGTGGCGCTACAGAGCACTGTACGCTAAAACCCCCAGACACAGATACAGTTTCTTCTCCCAAGCTGTTGCTCTGATGATCTCTCAACTTTACTAAAGGTTTGCGTGTGTAAAAACGTGTGCAAACTTGACAGCACCCGCAAACCAAAGTGCCAGCTGATCTACTAACAGCGTGCAAAGAGGACTGCGTCTCTCAAATGCGCAAAATAGCACACGCAATTCATTTAGTACTTTTGCCCTGATGAATAATCAATATGGGGCGTACCCGGCAGAAATCCTAAATACTGGGAGGGGAAGATGCAAATTGGTCCATTTACCACGCGCAATGAGATTTACCAAAATCAAAGAATACGCAGAGAGAGAGTCTTTATTCTGCTGCATGCTATTTAAAAAATGGTTGCACAAGTTTTATTAAAGGCCACTTTTTCTTTAGTTCTTCGCCTTATATCTTGCCACCTTCTTTTATTGTGCCCCCCTCCACTTGCCCACAAGCATATGGAGCTAGAACAGTCTCATAATTCACAAATGCACAGGACAAGTTTTACAAATGCACAGACCGATTTGCAAATACACACACCGTTTCACACGTGCACAGGACAAGTTTTACAAATGCACAGACCGATTTACAAATGCAGAGGACACGTTTAACAAATGCACAGACCGATTTACAAATGCACACACAGTTTCACACGTGCACAGAACAATTCACACGTGCGTAGGACAAGATATACAAATGTATTTTTGATGCACACACAAATATAACCTGATTTACAAATGTTTTTTTGTCTGTGAGCTGCGCTGGATTTGTGTGTGAGTTTTGAGACTCTCCTGACGTGACTAGATCCACAAATGTGTTTTTTTTTAACACAGAAGGATCTGCAACCAATCAGATGTCTTCCTTTGTTCCAGCCAATCATAAGAGCGCACCCCACGTGGGGGACGATTTACTCTAAACCAATCAGATTAAAGGGGCGGATACACCTGCTGTTTGAACTGCGTTCACTTAGAAAAGTGATTAATATTTGGAGTTGGTGGGGTAAAGATAAATAAACCAGACAGGAGATAAAAGATAAATAAACAGGATGGAGAGGAGATCATTGTTCTGATTTTCTTGTGATCTAAAGAAAACAGCGCGATCTGAGATGGTTTGTCGGGCTGTTCAACCAGAGCCGTCAGGAGACTGCACTCCAAGTCCTGCCGATGCAGCAACTGATGATGCGAAACAGCAGAGATATTTCTGTATTTGAACTACAGGTGTCTTTCAGGAGAACGAGCCTGTTGGCGGGGGTGAATATTGCTGCAGGTCGTTCTGGCTCTGGCCGCGAGTGGCGCTGGTCCCGGTCAGACACCAGCTGACCACAGTGACCAGACGCGGAGGTCAGAAACAAGCAGCTGTTATCCTCACGTTTATGATGTGACATTACCACCACACAGGGACAAACATGTGTCAAAACAGCGGTGGCAGATCAACACATTCCCGGTGCAGAGTCATGCTCATGGGAAGATGCAGCCGTGATGATGCTGGTCGGGGTTTAGTCCACCGATCATCAAACATCTGAGCTGGATACAGAGGTTCTTCGGTTATCAGTCGACTGATACCGACTTTACTCCAGATATTTCGGTAAATTAATCTCCTGACGACATGCGCGTGATCGCTCCATGTGGTGCTGCTGCAGCTCGTCCCCGTCAGGTAGCGCAGCAGCTCTCTGCTGTCTGCTGGTCTGTCCGGTTCTGAATCAGCGGGACAATCCCATGTAACACATCGTCACTAGCGACGCTGGCGCGGGTTTCCGGGTTATAAAAACCCAATGTCAACAACATTTCAAAGTAGAGGGCCCCCCCTCTGCCCTAAGGGGCCGCCGCCGCCTCCCCTCACGACGAGGCTCGACTCGCTCGAGGCTTTTATTTTGGCATTACGTGCTCTCTGTGCCTGCAGCTGAGGCCTGTAGCGGAGCCAGAGGGGGGGCAAGGGGGCGGTCGCCCCAGGGCCCACACGTTCAGGGGGGCCCAATGAGAGGGCCCCGTTTTGTGTGATACGTTCATATATAATCGTAAAATTTGTAGGTTATAATAACGATAACATGTGCATTGTGCGGCCAGTGTAGGTTAATTCTTACTTTACTACTGTCCTGAACGCATCAGGGCTGTGAGCCAACCTGATTGGCTGGAACTTAACTTGTTTCTTTTTTTTACATTTGAACTAACTCGTCTTGTATGTGAGACTGCGGCATTTTGGAGGGAACTTTGAAAGAGGAAAAATGGAGAAGAAAAAGCACCAGTCTGGATCGTTAAAAAGAAAGGTAAAAGAGAGAAAGGAGAGGCTAGTTGCTTCCTGTCCGCGGCGGAGGTGTGAGGAGAGCGGCGGACAGTCCGCCGCTCACCTCATATTTTGCAACGGCGCCGGTGGTTGATGAGGAGGCTAGTGTTAGCTGTAGCGGCCGTTACATTGTTTTCCACGTTACTTGGAATATATTGTTCGAACCGAGGATGATGTTCTGGAGTTCGGAGTCTGTGAATTGGTGCAGCGGCAACAAGCGCAGAGACAGCAATCAGTGAGCACATAAATAATGATCAGAATGTTGTTATTGCCTTGACCACCTTAATGTACCTTGTGTTGTTGTCAACTGTAATAGACCGCCAAGTCTATTTTCTATTTGAATGCATATTGTGTGCAGTTGATACATTTTTAATAGGCTATGCGTTTTGTTGTGTTTAGACCGCCGTGTCTATTTTCTATTTATAGATCTCATTAATGGCTTATAGACAATTGTGTCTATATTGTATCTGAATAGATTGTGTAATTGTAGTTTACATTTTATGTTTTAAGTTATATTAAAGATGGTTTTGGCTCAGACCCTGTGAGTCACCGTCACACCAGCACCAAGGACAGCGATGCTCTCAGATTGACGGCTGTCAGGCTGTGTGGCGTGTGTGTGTGTGAACTGGTTTGTGGCTTTCTGAGGCACCTAGGCTTGCTTGGCTCAGTAAACGTGAGCATTTGTGTTGTTTGCTGGGTATGATGAGGTGTCCGTTATCTTTAAGTTGTTGAATAGTAAAATAATTATCATAAGGTCCCATTGAGAATGCTCCGCCCCCTCTGTGCTGAAACCCACGCTCCGACACAGAAACGAAAAGATAGAAAAAGCCATTGTAATGGCACCTTAAGTTCTTTTATTGTAATTTTATTGAGTATGTCTTTGTATTGGGACTGAGTTGGGAATGTTTAATGTGAATTTTATTTATATGCTGCTATGTTGGTCAGTCATGTGTTTTTTCTTATTTATTGTATTTATTTATTTTGCCATTTTGTATAAAATACCAGTCTGAGATGGATGTTTGTTTAGCCCTATATGATGCAGTGAGTTGGAACTTGGAGGTCATTGGTATTTTGCTGAATGCAGCAATAAAATGAGGAGGATAATAATTATAATTGTTGTCATGACACTTTCTTTGGCTTTCTCGTTTCTCATTCAGTTTTTACTCCTTATATTGTCTAAAATTGAATAGGGGAATACACAGAGCTTTGCCCTGTTGCACTATTCACCACCCTGCAGTTATTATTATCCTGTGCTATGCATTCATCTGCTGATCTGGAATGGTCTTTTTTGTTATAATCATTGAAGCTGCTTGTGGCTGTCAATCTGTTTCTAAACGACTTAAAGTCATGCAAAGTTAACCGATCCGACCCGTAAGATCCCAAAAATGTTTGCAGTTTAGGCCTCCGCTACGCGGGGGCCCCTTTGGGCTCAGAACCCATAAGGGATTACACCTGGCGACGCCCCTGCACATCGTGAAACCAAACGGAGCAAATACATAAATATCTCCGCTGTTTCATCATCAGTTGCTGCATCGGCAGGACTTGGAGCTCTCCAGTCCCGACGGCTCTGGTTGAACAGCCCGACAAACCATCTCTGATCGCGCTGTTTTCTTGCGGGATCACATGAAAAGCAGAACAATGATCTCCTTTCCATCCTGTTTATTTATCTTTTATCTCCTGTTGATGTTTATTTATCTTTACTCCACCAACTCCAAATATTAATCACTTTTCTAAGTGAACGCAGTTCAAACAGCAGGTGTATCCGCCCCTTTAATCTGATTGGTTTAGAGTAAATCGTCCCCCACGTGGGGGACGATTTACTCTTTAATTTAATCTGATTGGTTGCTGATCCTTCCGTGTTAAAAAAAAACACATTTGTGGATCTAGTCACGTCAAGGGAGTCTCAAAAGTCACACACAAATCCAGCGCAGCTCACAGACAAAAAAACATTTGTAAATCAGGTTATATTTGTGTGTGCATCAAAAATACATTTGTATATCTTGTCCTACGCACGTGTGAATTGTTCTGTGCACGTGTGAAACTGTGTGTGCATTTGTAAATCGGTCTGTGCATTTGTAAAACTTGTCCTCTGCATTTGTAAATCGGTCTGTGCATTTGTAAAACTTGTCCTGTGCACGTGTGAAACGGTGTGTGTATTTGCAAATCGGCCTGTGCATTTGTAAAACTTGTCCTGTGCATTTGTGAATTATGAGACTGTTCTAGCTCCATACAAGCAGGCCAATTTGTGCCAAACTTTGTATTTTATTGATTACTTATCTTATTGAACGTGAAATCATCCTTCGTAAATTACATGTAATTAAAACCCGTGCTTATTAATCACAAAACACAGGTTAAACATCATGACCAAATCCGCTCCGACCCGGTGTGTCTGTGATCAGCGCAGACAGACTGCAGCTTCGCCTGAATTATGGTTCTGCGTTCAATCGACGGCGTAGCCGACGGCGTAGGGTCGCAGTGCGGTGTGCGTCGCCGAGTAGCCTACGCCGTCGTTTCTCCGTTAGTGTAACGCGGAACCATAAATCAGCCTTTAGTGTGCGCTCTGTGCGCTGTTTTGAACACTTCTCTTCTCTTTTTTCGGCCATATGATGGTCCCGTCTGTCACACATTTACTGTCAGTGTTTGCTATATAATATATAATATTTGCAATATACTGTGGACATCTGAATAAAAACTTAAAGAGCATATTGCAGGTTGGAGACCCCTGTGAATCAATGTGTAGGAAAATAATGTAGGAACTGAATCCCGGTGCTAGCAACCCCGGCCGGATCGCTGCTGTACTTGCTGGAGGTGGGCGCTAGCAACCCGGTGCTAGCAACCTCGGCCGGATCGCTGCTGTACTTGCTGGAGGTGGGCTGAGGTGGGAGCTAGCATCCCTGTGCTAGCAACCCCGGCCGAAGTTAGCTGTTGTACTTGCTGGGGGTGGGCTGAGGTGGGAGATAGCAACCCCGGTCGAAGTTAGCTGTTGTACTTGCTGGGGGTGGGCTGAGGTGGGAGCTAGCAACCCGGTGCTAGCAACCCCGGCCGAAGTTTGCTGTTGTACTTGCTGGAGGTGGGCAGTGTAACGATGGAATCGTTTATGTTTCCACGCGGACGGCTTAAGGTGAAAGACCGCTCATGTGCAGTTGAGGTTCCTGCAATGAGGCAACGTTGTTCGGAGATTATGTTTAACGAGAATGTTAATAAAAGACCTTGTGAGTAAAGGTAATGCTTAATGTCCGGTTTGTACGATCGCTTCTCTTTTACTATTGCGGTCTATGGGAAAAGCTTTCGGGGCCCCATAGGATGAATTTTTTTTTTTTTTTTGCGCGTGCATTACCGCGGCTGGCCACTGGAAATCTTCCGAGTGCGAGACCTGGGGGTCGACGTCACGGCGCGCCGTCGGAGTTGGCGTGATGACGTCATCCGGAAGAGAGCAGGTGTCGGCGGGGCTGATGGCGTGGCAGGCTGATGAGATGGTTGAGAAGAACAGGCGGTGGCCCTATGGAGGGTGGCGACAGTCCAGCCCGAAACACCTGTAGAAGGCGGGCCGTCGGGGCCCCCGCCGGGCGTGGCGAGACCGCGGGCGGATTGCGCAGCCTGCGCTGTTGGATCAACGGCGAGGGATTATCCGCGGCTCGTCCCCTTCCCGCCGAGGACCGAGGCGGGCCAGGAGACAGGGAGGACGCCATGGCGGGCTGCCACAATACCGGATGAGAGATGGATCGGACGGGATGGACAGCTCGTTTCTGAGTGTGTGTCGCTGGAGCCGCGTTAACCGCGGGCTCCGCGCGAGGCTGAGAGAGAGAGAAAAAAAGGGTTAGAGAAACACGTGCACGGCGGAAGAATAAACCGCCGCCAGCGCGGCAGCCGACGGCGCAACCTGCGCTCTCGGGTTGGCGGCGAGGAGACACAGGAGATGAGTCGGGGAATCCACGGCGACGATCCGGATGTTGAGGAGAGATGGAGCGGACCCGGACCACTGAGGAGACGGGGCTGGGCCGGCCCCGCGGCCGCCGGGGAGAGCGGCGCTTCGGGCGACGGCTGAAAGTTTTTCTCCTCGGGATCTCGATCAGCTTATGTTTGCTGGTGATCCCGTGCAAGCTGATCGTTGTCCGATGGTGATCGACACGAGATCCATGCCGGCCGTCGGACCCCGCCGGAGCGTGGCGACGCCGGGGTCGGTGGATTGCGCACCTGCGGCGCTTCCGGCATGGCTGAAAGTTTTTTTTTTTTTTGTTTGTTTTTTTTTCCTCCGGATCTGGATCAGCTGGTGTTTGCTGATGATCCCCTGCAAACAAGTCGTCATCGATGGCGATAATGACACGAGACCCATGCCTGAACGGGTGAGTAACGATCTGAGATACGAGCTGTAGTAGTGTTGTCATGCTTGCGGTTCTGGTTCGGAGAACGAGAGCGAGCGTGCTGCAGAGACGAGAGCGAAGATGATCTGAGGGTTAGGCTGGTATTTGAAGGTTTGCCGGAAGAGGCGTGGTGCCGGAGGAGGCGTGGTTGAGGCGTGGTCCTGCTCCCGAAATTCGCTTGTTAAGCTCCAATTAATGTTAGTTGTGACACTGAAGAGGTTGTGAATGTGTATTCACACCAATATGACAGGCCACAGCCTTATAATTACGTTACCCGTTAGTCCCCCCACGTTCTTTTGATTGACAGCTGAAACTCGCTTTTTAAAAGGCTGATTTATGGGTCCGCGTTACACCAACGCAAAAAACAACAAAAAAAAACCTTCCACACAGAACCGAAAATCTGCGTTTTCGACCACTTTCATAAGCATTCCAAACCTGTAGATCATCTGGTCTTCCAGCCTCCGGGCCGCCTCTGTTGCGCCGCTTCCCCGGGATCCGCGCCTCCTCCTCGGATAACGAGCTGGAGTTTCCCCGTGTCCGACGCGGAGCTGCCGCGTTAATCGACGCAGCCCAGCTGCAGCCCTGCTGCGCGTCGCCGCGTACCCTACGACGTAGGCTCCGCGTCGGTGTAACGGTGTCAAGAGCAGAGACCATTTATTTAATAAATAGCTTGGAGGACAGATGGTGGATCATCTGCAGTTCTGGATCGCACGTTAGACGTCAGACTCAGAGCAGATTTGTTGTTGTTTTGGAGCATAATGTGACGTTCGAAAAACGCAAAACTCCGGTTGTCTCTGTCTACACCAGGTCTACACGCATCTACATGAACAGAGTTTTCAAAAATCTTCCCTTTGCCTGGATTTTTGTTAAACATTCGTTTATTTGCGTTTTCATGTGGATGACAGGTCCAAACGTAGGAAAATATCTTCGGTTTAGCAGATACCCGGCTACGTGTGTACGGGTCTGGGCAGTCAGATGGGGCAGAGCTGTGGAGACGTCTCCCCAGTGCTACGTCATATGACGCGGTGGTCGAAAAAAAAAAGCGTTTGTAGGAGCTTGGCTAAAATCAGCCACTTTTTCCTCTGAATAAGTGCCCTTATGTCTTGTAAAACATATGAAATCCTACATTAACTTCTCACATAGTCATTTTCACATAAGGTCAGGTATCATTTTTGAAAAAATTCTAACCTGCAATATGCTCTTTAACTCATAAATAGATTGAATCAAAGCGCTCTCCAGCTCTGTGTCTGATTGTCTTTTTCTCCTCAGATCATGCCGAGCACCGCAGGGTCACGTAAACCAGACCCATTAAATATTAAAATCAAATTCAGTCCTGTGGCCCGTTTTTCGATTTCGTATTTTTGATCTGTGCCTAAAATTGAAATATGAAAAACCTGCCGTTTTTCCGTTTTTTGTGTTATAATAAAAAACTAATAACAACATAACCAGTCACTTTTTCATGTTTTGGTTTTTGATTGGCAATTGAAAATGGAAAGAACGAATGATACACGGATTCATCCAGACTCCATGGCGCAAAGTTTGCGCTCGCAAACCGTAAGACGAGCAACACCTCATTTAAATACTGCAGTTTGCACCTGTTATCAATTGCGCACGCAATCTTAGTTGATCACCCGCAAAACACACAACAACAGCACGCGCAAACTTTTTCAGTGCACACGCAATTTAGTACTCTTTATTTAGGATCTTAGTAAATCGGGCCCATAGAGTCTCAGAGTAATCAACCACTAATAATAATAATTAAAGCTGCAAGCAGCGATGAAAGGGCCCTCGCACTCATGGCCAACATCACCACATCACAAAATTTTCCAGGGGGCGCTGTTGAGCCATTAGGCCACGCCCATTAATGCAAACCATTAAGTATCACATTTTTTGCCAGGCCTGGCTTGCATGCAAAATTTGGTGACTTTTGGGGCATGTTTAGGGGGAAAAAAGGCCCTCCTTTCGTCGGAAAAATAAAAACGAGGAAAGTAATAAAAACGAGAACGAAGATAACATCTCCTACTGATACAATAGGGCCTTCACACTGTAATGGCCCTTTTCCACTAGTACCTACACGTCACGCATCGTCCCGGCCATAGGCGCCGATTTATGTTTTTGCTGGTGGGTGCTGGATGTCATGTAGTGTCGTTTCGCACGAGATTCAGCAATTCAGAAACGTAGATTCAACAGCAGTAACGGACATGAACGCCGCACGCACACACACACACACAAATAATAATCAATATCTAAACAAATTCGGATGTTCATCTGAGGCTATAGTTCATAACCAAGATCATTATTTCTTCCATCTTGATCGTCTCTGTTCTACAAAAGTGGTCCTCATTCCTGGTCTTCGAGAGCCGCTGTCCTGCATGTTCTTGATGTTTCCCTGCTCCAGTAAACACAGATGACTGTGTCACCAACGACAGCTGTCACCAGCTTTCCCATTCATTGTGTATGTGCTGCCGCCGCAGCAAGGGCGCAGGGCTTTGCGCCGAGGTCGGCGGCACACAACAGGGTGCACGCCGCCGGGTTTGAGCGGCGGCAAAGGTGCAAGTGGGCGCACGCCCCCGGCTTGCCGCCGGGTTGCCGCGGTGGCAGAGCGCGCAAGACGGGGCAAGCTGCTGCTGCGAATTGAACATTTTTCTAATTTTCACGAGATGAAAAAAATGAGAGATGGCATCTCGGCGGGGTCCAATAGGAGAGAAGGTGCTGGAGGGAGAAACAAAAATTGCAGCTTGTAGATCAGAGACGATCAAGATGGAAGAAAGAATTATCTTGGCTGTGAGTCTGTGTGAGGAGCTGTGGGATGAGACTGCAGGCCTATCGGGACATCAATAAAAAGGGACAAAAGTGGAAAGAAATCTCCCAGAATTTGGAGATACCTGGTGTGTTTAAAAGTGGTAGAAATGTGATATTCTTTTGCTCTTTTAACAATAAAATGTTAATTTAAAATACAATATAGCATTTCCATGCCTCATATCAGGATCAATTGAATCATTTATCAATATATGGTTATGAAAAGACCACGTGTCAATACTTTTGCAAACTGAATCACGACATGTCCACTCAGTATAAAAATATAGATGACTGACATGAGCTAAAAAACAACAACATAGTTCAGAAAGGTTTTTTAATAAAATATGATTCAGCCTGAAGTAGACCTGACCATTATGGAGCTGGAGCTCCCGAACGAGCCTGTATTCCCCCAAATCCTGTCTTCTCATGAGGATTTCATGGACCCATCCCCTCCTTGCTGCTGCTGCTTGTCTCCTCCTCCTCAGAAGAAGAACTAAAGCCAGGGCTTTTCTTTGAACCAGGGACAGATGCATTTTGCAAACCGAGCTGTAGCTACTGTACGTCCAAACGAGTGGGAAAACGGCGCCAGACCAGAAAAACTTTTTTTCGGTCGCCAAGCAACTTGCAACAAATATGTACGCGATGAGCGCAGGCTCGCCTTGCTCTGCTCTCTGCTCTGCGTCGACTCTGAACCCACTTGCGCCCACTTTGCGCCGTCTCTGCGTCCACCCCGGCGGTGTGCGCGGCGCATACCGCGTTCTAGGTGAAAGCCGCTTTGCACCGTCTTGCGTCCTTGCCGCCGGCGGCAACCTGGCGGCGTGCGCCCACTTGCGCCCTATGCCACCGCGCAAACTCAGCGGCGTGCGCCCTGTTGCGCACCGCCGAGCTCAGCGGCAAAGCCTTGCGCCCCTGCGCGACGGCAGCACATACACAATAAACGGGAAAGCCGGCGGCGGCTGTGCGCCCTCTGTGTGAAAACTGCTTTAGCCAATCAGTGATTGTTGACATGGGGGCTCGCCTGCTCGGCCCTCCCCGTGGGTGCTCGGTCATCTCCGTGGGTGCTCGGCCCTCCCCGTGGGTGCTCGGTCAACTCCGTGGGTGCTCGGTCATCTCCGTGGGTGCTCGGCCCCCGAAGCACCCACGGTTCCGGCGCGTATGGTCCCGGCTCCACCCGCTTTGGCCTCGTTTGTTTTTCCACAGCCAAGTGAGAAGTGGGCGGGCTAGGCTGAAGCTGCTGTGACATACTCGATTGCGCAACACGTTTGTTTGTGTCGGCTCCACCCGCCTCGGCCCGTAGTGGAAAAGCGCAAGACGGGGACGTGGCGAGTAGAAGCGCGCTGAGTAGGTGCTAGTGGAAAAGGGCCATTACAGTGTGAAGGCCCTATTGTATCAGTAGGAGATGTTATCCTCGTTTTCGTTTTTATTACTTTCCTCGTTTTTATTTTTCCGATGAAATGAGGGCCTTTTTTCCCCCTAAACGTGCCCGAAAAGTCACCAAATTTTGAACCAAGTCAGGCCTGGTGAAAAATGTGATACTTAATGGTTTGCATTAATGGCCGTGGCCTAATGGCTCAACAGCGCCCCCTAGAAAACTTTGTGCCTCAAGCCCCACAATACGGTTTGACGTACATGCACGAAAATCGGTACACACCTGTATCATGTCGCAACTTAAAGAAAAGTCTCTTGGCGCCATGGCCAAAACTGAACAGGAAGTCGGCCATTTTGAATTAATTGTGTAATTTTGGCGCAATTTATGACGATGGGCATTACATTTCTCAGTCAAAAGCGTTACCGTGGCGACGCTAGACGCCAAAAAGCGCGCCCCCCTTCATCTGATTGGTCCATATTTGATTGTTCCAACTTTCTGCCATAACTTTTGAATGGTTTGACATAAAGAGTCGTGGGTGGTGTCATCGGACTTAGTTTTGAGTCCTTGACCTTTATTGGTGAAAATTGCACGCGCAAGGCTTTAATTCAACTTTATATTTTCATCAATCCTGTGTTCACTTATGTAAACTTCTTACTTTGACCTTTAACAAATCAAAATCACCTTGTAACTGTCTACCCTTTTTTTATATAATAAAAATTATAAATATTGTTTACAGTTTTTTTCGATTGCTTACACACTAAAATTAAAAGTAGTACACTATTAGCAAAACCTTACACTCAAGAAGCAAAACATCAGCCCATATTTTCACAACTATAAGCACATTGTCAACCTCACACTTGTTGCAAAACTCTACACACAGTGATTTTCAAAACACTAAACACACTAAACGTACATTACACACAAAAATCTATCATGAAGTCACTTCCTTGCAATACCAAAGCACTGACTGTCAATTTAGCACACCGTCCAACCAGTTGGTTCAACACAGTCATCAGGTGTGAAAACACTCGTTTGCTTTATTGTAAACACACCAATCAGGTGTGTCTTCACTATAAAAAGCAGCAGGTGAGTTCATTGGTCTTCAAGCACAATGGAAAGAGTCAGAGAAAGACTAAGACGAGGAGAACAAGGAGGACGAGGACGAGGAGGAGGAGGAGGAGGAAGAGGAGGAAGGGGAGGAAGGGGAGGAAGAGGAATCAACAGAGGAGGAGGCCATGCTGGAGGTAGAGGTAGATGTAGAGGAAGAGGAAGAGGAAGATAAGAAGGTGCTCAAAGAGGACCAAATCTGACAAATGAGATCCGAGCAACACTGGTTGACCACGTTGTCAACCACGGCCTGACGCTGAGGGGGCTGGACTGCGGGTACAGCCAAATCTAAGCCGATATACAGTGGCAAGTGTGATACTGTAAGAACATTTCAACTGGAAAATAGGTATTGTAAAAATAACATCATATCAAAAACATCTGCACGGTTTCAGTAACTGCTTACAGTACTGTATTCTATGCACTATCAGCACTTCTGTTACCTTTCACTGTACTACTGTATTGTATACTGTTTTGTTTTCTACATAGGATTGAGAGTCAGGAACGACAAGGGAGGAGGCCTCCTATGTTCACAGAACAGAAAGAGAGGGAGATAGTAAACATGGTTTTGGCCAACAATGCTATAACACTCAATCAGCTCCAAGCTAACACCGTCCTATATCTTCCACCATACTCTCCATTCCTCAACACTATAGAAGAGTTTTTCTCGGCATGGTGGTGGAAAGTATATGATCTCCGTCTCCAGGCTGAAGTCCCTCATCCAAGCCATGGATGGATTCGTCATTCAAGACGTTTCTTTCCAAGGTGTCTTGCTAATGACAACATTGCCTGTGATGTTGAAGAAGTTCTCTGGCCAGATCCAGCTAGGAGAAGAGACATCTAGTTTTTTTTTTTTACAGTAACTTACAATATGTAAAGTTAAGTTTTGTTACAGTATTATGAATCTCCATGTCAACATTTTGGGCGTGTTGAGAAATAAATGAGTTTCTTCAGTCTGCAACATTGGTCTTGTGTAGAGTTTGGTGAATTTACATTATATTTGTACTTTGTTGATAGTAGCCTACTCTAATCATAGGGAAGTAGAAGTGCTAAAAGTGTTTTAGGTTTATCACAGCAGAGTGTAACTCGTGCAAACAGAGTATAGTAATGTGAAATGTGTGTGTTTCATATGGTAACAAAGTGTGGTTTTTAAAAAGAAGTGTATAGTTTTTACAAGAGTGTTTAATTTTGCAAAGGATCTGTAGTGTTTTGCTAATTTGGTGTGTGGTTGTGCTAATTGTGTGTAGTGTTTTGAAAACACGGGCCCTGTTTTGAAAATCCTGCTTAAGCAATCTGGAAAACTGTAAAAAGTGTCATGTTAGATCGTGGCAGAAGTCAATTTTCTCTCTGCACTTCTGAGTTCATAGAGAAATGCCAGTAGTTCCTGCTGACAGAGCAGTTAAGCCACGCAGATGGCTCTAAGGAACAGCAAAAAAACTGCTTTAATCGATACCACAAATCCAGGTAAGCCTAAACTAAGCGAGGCGATAACTGAAGGGATGGAGGAAGTCAAGGCTTTCCAAAGCTTTACAGATCTGTTGGCAGATGAATCAGAGTGCATTATTGCTAATTATAGCCGTGAACTGGAAATAATGGATGAAATAAAGGACTAAAGCAAAGGGTGGTGGTGTGAGGTGAAGGGGAATGTTGCACTGTTGCAGGGCCACACAAAGACAAAGATGAACCTGACATTCCTGTGCAATTAAGACATCTTTCATATGGCACATTTCTCTTGACCACTTGGGAGTCCCACCAGAGACCAGAGGGTTTTCACATCTGTGATCACTAAGGCAATTCAGCTTGGCCATGAATGCAGTCAGACTGTAACACTCTGCAGGCAGTGTTTTTAAACACGGGCATTTAAATTGTGATCCCACTTGCCCTTTTGAGGGAACAAAGCATGCAAAAGAAAAAAAGGAGAGGAAGGTGTTTAAGATGATAGGATGCATTTTTTAACAAGCTCCATACAAATGTATTCATTTTTATATATATATATATATATATATATATATATATATATATATATATATATATATATATATATATATATATATATATATACACACATATATATATACATATATATACATATATATATATATATACACACTCAACATCAATAAAAAAAATGCACCACTACATATATTATATTATCTATAGGATTGCTATTGTGTGACATTAACCGTTATTGAAGATTATGACTATTACATAAACTGTAACTTATAAGCCAAAAATCAGTGTCCACAAGGGTACTGAGTTTGCCACGTTATGAGCAAATTTGACTGTAAGTCCACCAATGGTAGTCATGAGTAGTTATTGGTGGATTTTTAGGGGGTGGCTGCATGCCTATGTAAGTAGTGGTAAAAAAACAAAACACCAAATTAGTCTAACACGTTAAGTATGCTGCAACTCACACGTGATGAATGACAACGTACTTTAGGCATGCAGCATTATGCGCCTGCACATCTGTGCCTTTACATCCAGATGCAACACTTGTGAGACTCTGGATGGAAACTGGAACTGCTCGGGAAACAGATGGACAACCTGTTGGTCTTTCATTGATGTTGAGTGTACAGTATATACAAATACATACATACATACATACATACATGCACACACACACACACACACACACACACACACACACACACACACACACACACACACACACACACAAACGTATACAACTGTATATATGTATATATATATATATATATATATATATATATATATATATATATATAGAGAGAGAGAGAGAGAGAGAGAGAGAGAGAGAGAGAGAGAGAGAGAGAGAGAGAGAGAGAGAGAGAGAGAGAGATAGCACCAAAGGTTGTGGCAATGTCACTGCCTTTAGTACGGGAGGCCCAGGTTCGAATCCTGCCACTGGTAGGGGCTTGTATCAGGGTCAAGGCAACAACTATGGCACATATCTCAGCCACAAAATTAAGAGAGAGACAATAATAATGTCATGAGACCTTGGTCGTCACACAGATTAAAAAGGTGTGCATCAGGTTTTGGGGAACCAAGACCCGCTGATGTAAAATGTGCTACTGGAACAAGACGTGTGGAGTAGAGAGAACAATATAGGATTGTTGGAATGCTACCATGCAAGCAACCTAATGGAAGAGGATACAAGCTGAGGATGTGGGACCTGTGGATACTTCAAAACCCAGCATTCAGCTTAACCGAGACATACTTGGTGGCTCAGTGTTTCAACATCCGAAAGCATCTTGCAACTAGAGATCGAGATTACAAAACTAGATGGCTTAAGTTGACATGACTTCTTACCAAGGCTAAGAGATGGGAGTACTTTCTGACAGTCCTTCGACAAATCAGCTGGTGTACAGAAACTAAGATCAAGGCAGCATAGAGAACTGAAATATACAATAAAGAAACAACTGCCTCAGAGATATATCACAAACCCTCTTATCTCTACCTGAGGCTTTGGAAACTGCCAAGTAAAGACCTTGTGGTCCCAACTGAGAAGATACTTAAGTTGAACCTAGGAGAATCAATGGGATATTCTCCATTTAATCATCCAAGGTGTACGATCAGAGGTAGGATAATAACATGATAATCAATCCATCCAAGGCTGAGACTGGGGAATACAGGAATACAGGAAAAGTATATGCAAGAAGGGGGCAATATATCACACTGGCCCCATGGTTAGTGTGTAAGAGCTGACCACAGCAATATCCCAGAACAAGACCCAGTCCCCATCACAAGGACATCCGAGAAAGAGTGTAAGGTATGAAGAGTTGGAGCAGACCACAGGTAACATGATCCACACCTACTGGCTGAAGAAACTGACTGCACTCCATAAGTGCATAGCAGCAGAAATGAATCAGCTGCTCACAGGACCCACCCAGAATGGCTAATCCAAGGCTGCATGGTCCTCATCCTGAAAGACCCCCAGAAAGGGGTGGTCCCATCCAACTGCCAACCAATTATCTGCCTCTGCAAAACATGGACACTTGTGTCAGGCATCATAGTGGCCAAGATAAGTAGGCACATGTCTCCTCATATGAGCACGGCTCTGAATGGATTTGGCTGGGGCACATGAGGAGTCAAGCATCAGCCCATGGTCATCAGGGCAGTTGCCAAGGATTGCAAGATGCATCAAACCATGAGTGCACTGCCTGGATCAACTACCAGAAAGCCAATGACTCAGTGCTGCACTCATGGATAGTGGATGCTTGACACTCTACAACATCAACAGGACACTGAGAGCCTTCATCAAGAACTCAATGTGACTACTCTGAAGGCCAAATCAAAGCCCACTGCGCGAGTCACCATCAAGTGCGGCCTATACCAAGGAGATGCTCCGGTGTTTTGCATAGACCTGAACCGTCTCAGCCAGATCATCACAAAGAGTGGCTATGGATACCGGTTCAGAAGTGGAGCAATGTTTAGCCACCTCCTTGCAGAATGAGAAAGACATCGACTCACTGATCCATCTCACTGGGATATACAGCAGAGATGTCAGAATGTCATTTGGGCTGGAAAAATGCACTCCAATGGTGTCCAAGAGGGGCAAGATTATCCCTACTGAGCCACCAGAGGGCAACATGTCAGATGTGCAAAACAGCTACAAATACCTGGGTAGGCAAATGGCATCTATGAAGAGGCTGCAAGGTAGTTGCAGCCAAGTACCTTCTTGTAGTTTGTTGTGCTGGTCTGCCTCCTCCTTTTCTGTTCTGTGCATGTTTGCATGTCTGAAGCTCTGGCCGCCCACTTCAGTGTCTGCTGTCTAAATCTGTTTATTTAGTCATCCCTATAGTACACCAACTAACTATTTTGTGCTCCTCTCTGTTCTTCATTCTCTCTGTCTGATCTCCCTTTTCCTGCTCTGGCCAGCTGGCCTTCAGCGGGAGTGTCCCACCTTATGAGCCAGGTCCTACTCAAGGTTTCTTCTGTCCTAAAGCCACTGTTTGGCTTAAAAGGAACCCTGCATATTAAGACATGTAGGTCTTAAAAGACAAATGTTGGTATCAATTATAACAATGTGATATAAAAAACCTTTTTGATGTCTTCGTTTTTATAAAATTTGAAAATATAATTTTAACACGTAGGTCGCCATTGTTGTTTACATTCTGGGTAGTGACGTCATACGGTGGCTCCTGCTAACCCCCGTCCACTGTTTTGACACCCAGAAACAGATGAAAACACAGCTAAACAGGTGACGGCGCACCAGAAACACAGATCAAAACACAGCTAAACATTAAGGTGACGGCGCACCTACAAAAAAGTAAAAAAAAAAAAAAAAAAGTGCTGCACCATAAAGCATGAACTATAAAAACACCATAAAACTCAGACAGACTAACAGACCACACGTTTCAACTAGCAGATAACCGATGCTACAATAAAAACCCCAGCCAGATCTGGCGTCATTAAATAAAATAAAGATGTTCTTGCCTATTTGACGCGAAGTCTGCGTCTCCCGTTTCGTCAAAGTCCCGGGCCAGTCCCCTCAGCCTCTGGTCTGTCATCAAACGGTGGACCAGCACCGAAGCCGGTTTTAGGGGGGCGGCAAAACGTGCATCCTGCCCACCCGGCATCTCGGCTCTCGGCTCTCGGCTCTCGGCTCTCGGCTCTCGGCTCGCCGCTCTCCGCTCGCCGCTCTCCGCTCGCCGCCGCCGCCGCCTGAGGGGACTGGCCCAGGACTTTGACGAAACGGGAGGCGCAGACTTCGCGTCAAATAGGCAAGAACATCTTTATTTTATTTAATGACGCCAGATCTGGCTGGGGTTTCTATTGGAGCATCGGCTATCTGTTAGTTGAAACGTGTGGTCGGTTAGTCTGTCTGAGTTTTATGGTGTTTTTATAGTTCATGCTGTATGGTGCGGCACTTTTTTAAAATTTTTTTTTACTTTTTTGTAGGTGCGCCGTCACCTTAATGTTTAGCTGTGTTTTGATCTGTGTTTCTGGTGCGCCGTCACCTGTTTAGGTGTGTTTTCATCTGTTTCTGGGTGTCAAAACAGTGTAGGGGGGCCAGCAGGAGCCACCGTCTGACGTCACTACCCAGAATGTAAACAACAATGGCGACCTACGTGTTAAAATTATATTTTCAAATTTTATAAAAACGAAGACATCAAAAAGGTTTTTTATATAACATTGTTATAATTGATACCAACATTTATCTTTTAAGACCTACATGTCTTAATATGCAGGGTTCCTTTTAAAGCTTTACTCCCACTAGGTACGTTTTTTACCTTCCATTGTTTATGTAATAATTTCTCGGGGGTCATGTTCTGGGTGTCTGGAAAGCACCTAAGGACAACTTGTGGTCTAATAGATGCTATATAAATAAAATTAAAAAATTAAATTGAAAAAAAGAATAAGGCAGATCCTGAAAAAACAGCTAAATGGAAAGAACAAATTCCAGCATATAATAGGGGGATGAAAGATGCTGGCAGGTTAGCATACATGGAACGGCACAGCCAGGTGATGGTTGTCGTGTACAGAAACACCTGCACTGAATATGGGTAAGGAAGTCCCAAAATCACGGTGGGAGATACCTCCACGAGTGTTGGAGAAAAAAATGGCAAAGATCTTGTTAGACTTCATGATTAAAGCTAATAAACTGGTGATGACTAACTAACCAGTCATAGCGGTGGTCGACAAACTCCAGACAAGAGCAGTTGGAATTGATGTGGCAATCCCAAGTGATAGCAATATCAAGAAGAAAGAAGAATGGAAAAGAAATTGGAAAAGTACCAAGGGTTGAAGGAGAACATATGGAAGGTGAAGACAGGTAGTCAATAGTAGATGGAGCACTTGGAGTTGTGTCCTGCAAGCTTGGAGAGTGGCTAAAACAGATCCCAAGAACAACAGAGATCTCGGTCCACAACAATGCAGTCCGAGGAATAGTGAGAATACTGCTCAGAATCCTCAAGCTCCCAGGCCTCCGGTAGAGGACCCGAGCTTGAGGAGGGCAACCACACACCAAGGAATGGCTGAGAGTGGACACTTAGAGTGTGTGTGTGTGTGTGTGTTCCCTGGGAAAAATACTTCTAAAAAGGCCCTCCCACCCATGCCTAGCTGAGGCAAATTTATGTTTTAATTCTACTTTTTTGTAAATTAATGGGAGTCAGCGCTGTGGCAGTTTGCGTTTCTTCAGCTGCATACATGTCATGTGACTATGTCCAAAAGAACAAAGTGTACAGACATCTGAGCACTATTGGATTCTTGTGTTAACAATTATCTAACAATAACAACTCACACTGATAGTAACCAGTGTGGAAAAAGGTCTTGACCTTTAACAGCCAGTTTGTCTAGCTGCAGCACATATCCACATGTACACACAGATGCATGCAGATCTAGCTGGTAAATTGTGTAGAGATGCAGATTATGAAGCTCACCGCAGGTTTTATTTATCTGCTATCAATTGTCTCAAGATGTGTTTAGTGCTTAGAATTAAAGCAAAGGAAAATAATTGGCACAATAAATGCAGGCATAAGTAGGAATAACTTTCACATTAGTGTTATCTGTATGTAATTACATCAAGAGTTAATTTACTTTTTGTTGGAGACTCATTTTTAATGTGCTGTAACTATGTTTCTTTACATTGCCTTTACATTGATTTTCAAATCATTTTGAAACAAGCTTTCTTAACACTTCAAGGATAAGCCTTGACTTAATGGAGAGAGAGAAAAAAAATAAATGTAAATGTATCTAAAAAAACATTGCAGTGGTAAAATCTTAAAGGAGCCGTCTGTAAGAAATTGCCAAAACTGGTACTGCAGTCACTTTCAAAATATTGTTGAGCGGCGTGTACCCTCCCCCTCCTCCCCCCGACCAGAGGTTGCCAGGTAGGCTGCAGAATGCAGCAGGAACGTAGGCTGCCATGGCTGCGATAATTAGAGCCGAGCTGGCAACCCGGATGCCGAAACAATACTGACTTGGTGATTGGGAGATAGGTGGAGGGTGGAGCTTCAGAAACAATACTGACTTGGTGATTGGGAGATAGGTGGAGGGTGGAGCTTCAGAAACAATACTGACTTGGTGATTGGGAGATAGGTGGAGGGTGGAGCTTCAGAAACAATACTGACTTGGTGATTGGGAGATAGGTGGAGGGTGGAGCTTCAGAAACAATACTGACTTGGTGATTGGGAGATAGGTGGAGGGTGGAGCTTCAGAAACAATACTGACTTGGTGATTGGGAGATAGGTGGAGGGTGGAGCTTCAGAAACAATACTGACTTGGTGATTGGGAGATAGGTGGAGGGTGGAGCTTCAGAAACAATACTGACTTGGTGATTGGGAGATAGGTGGAGGGTGGAGCTTCAGAAACAATACTGACTTGGTGATTGGGAGATAGGTGGAGGGTGGAGCTTCAGGCCAAAACAAAAAATGACAACATAAACATCAGTTGAGGGCTGCAACTCCTCTTTTTAAACTGGAATATCCTGGCTTGAGTGCTGTTGTCAGTGACATAAGTATTTGAAATGAACATGATTTTTAAATGTCTGTTGACATATCGGGGTCATTTTATGATTCGTTTTATTATTGCTCTTACATACAGCTCCTTTAACATAAAAACAAAGTCTTTGGCACTTGTGGCCTAGCTTCAGTTGAAATTGGCCAAAATTGTGTCACATAACAGAAAAATGTCCCCAAATATCAGAAAATCTAATGCAGTAAAACTTAGAGTTAGACTTAGACATTGAGAAACCCTCTTTTCCTCGTTCCTTTCTTTTAGCCACTGGTGATTAATCACATTTTGAAGATAAATATCCTTTTCATTCTGTTTTCTTTCAGCAGGATTGAATATTCTGATAAACTCTACATGACAGATTAATGTAAAATATTTTGAAAAAAAAGAAGAAATTGGGTACATGAACATGCCTCAATATCTGAATCTTGCATTTGTGGTCACAGTTCACTTCAGCATTTCTTAATGCATCCTTAATTCATTCATTCAATTATTAGATTCACTGTCTTTGCACCAGCTCAGTGTTGACAGCTACATCCCTCATACTGAGGTGAAGACAACAGATGTGAGAACAAGCTTTAAACTTAAAAACTCAAGGATCATCTTGTCTGATAATCTTTTGTATGAACTGTTGTGCAACATATTTAACAATAGCAGCACTTGCTCAGCACAGTTAAAACGAGTCTGACTGCTTGAAAGAACCTTTACATTAATGTTGTTTTAATACGGTCGGCTTTGGCTTAGTTCAAACTGATGACGTGGCATAAACTGTGCTCTGTGACAGTAACTGGGAGCACGGCCTCATCTCCATTACAAAAAAGAAGGGAAACATCTTTTTGGATGAGTGTGGTGCTGGACACGAGTTCAGAGCAGTAAAATTGGAAGCACAAAAAAATGACACTTTTAGTTGTCACCACAGAGCTGTCATATTGCAAGTGGGAGAGGAACACATTACAAAATAGGTTTTCGACACTAACTGTATTGCAAAACTAAACAAGGCAGACAATCATATCATTAAACAATAGCATGTTTGTTCTTCAAGTTTGCCATTTCTCCACGTCGTAAAAAAGTGAACCATGACCTCAAACAGAATAATCTAAATACATAAAAAAATTAATTCAGATCAAAAATGTTTGTAAATACTTACTAATACTGTTAATAACAGTAAGGGAAGACAGATACAACAGGTACCATTCACTGTTGTGGCACAGTGGATGTATTTAATGGTTTGGACATACAAAAATAAACCACAGCAAAGCAATGCACATACCGTACAAATAAACACCTGAAAATATATCTTGCAGAGTTTGATCTTAATGAGTGTCATTTCTTAAATGACATAAAAACATTGTCTCTCTGAAGGAGACCACACTAAACCGTGCTGGAAAAGTCCTGACTGAAATATGCCCCAAAACATGGATGATATGAAGGTGTGGATGAGGCTGCTTTTAGGGTAAAACAAATCCACATTGGAAATGGGAAAGGATAAAGGTCAACAAATGTTTGACAATGTAGATTCTAATATGCTCATAATATTTGTGAAGTCTCCCAAATACACACACAACCAAAATAAATAAAAAAAAGTAAAAATAAAATAGAGGGTCACAACTTGATGAAATATTAAAAAGCAAAACTCTCAAGAATTTTACATGTATAAAAAAGATACAAACATTAATAAATTACATCACGGACACATAAACACTTCACAAGGTGCCAGTAAAATAATTTTGAAATCCTCCTGGATACTGTCGAACGAGAGGCTGGTCATAAAAAATGTATGTTCCTTTTATTATTTTCCCCCACACGTTTTTCCTCAAAGTTCTTCTCATGTTCAAGACATAACCACAATACAATAAACGTTGTATATGTAAGGCCATATGAAAGCAAAATGAATATTTTCTTCAGTTGTTTTCAAGGCAGCACCTTCCAAACTAATGAAAATAAAAGAATCTCTGCTTTCACACACACACACACACACGCACGCACGCACGCACGCACGCACGCACGCACGCACGCACGCACGCACGCACGCACGCACGCACGCACGTATGCGTGTGTGTGTGTGTGTGTGTGTGTGTGTGTGTGTGTGTAAATAAAGACTGGTACAAAATGCTGGCTACAAAACCTAAGCTATGTACAAGCTACATTCTACATACTGAACCTTGTGAAGCCTGAAGACGCAGCTGACTCTAGATTGGCTGACGGTGCTACCAGTGAAAGCAAAAGAAGAGAGAAAGTATCCTCATTGAACTGCAGACCCCACATGGATGAGGCTTATCATTAGCTTAATGCCACATCCTGTCGTCAGGCCTTTGTTGTGTTATCCTACATTTGAATTCTAAACATGTCCACACATTTCTTCATGACTGATTTGTTTTGTGCTTTCCAGTTGTTCTTCATTTTCTATCCAATGACAAGATCAACATCTGTGCTGTTAGTGCTCTGTGTTAAGTATTCGCATAAAGAAATAAATGCTTGAGTTGATGCTAATCAAAACTTTATTTTTGAATATGCCTAGAATCCTGGCTGGGAAGGATGGGAGGACATTTCCATCTCATCTTAGTGTGACAATGATAAGCTGCATCCACTGCAGAGTCAACCCCCCTGATTGGGAACCAAATGCACATGCAACTCAATACATGAGTTGGATACTTTAAAGAAACTTGGAATGACTGCAATGTACTTCTATTTAATGTTTTAGCAACCCCTGATTTACTGACATCTGTAGGAAAATGAAACATGTTCTCTTAAAAAATATTCATAATAGGTTCTGTACAATTTAACATCTGAACGTTATAAAGTATTAGTAGAGGCAAAAACCTATTTGAGTGATGTTCTTCTTAGAAATTGAAAAAATGCATGATTTTATTCTTCTCCCATTCTGTGTCAGTTTTTTTTTTCAACTGTTGGCTTTTTTCAGTGAGCAGGGTGTGAGTTTTGGACAGACCTAGCTCATGAATTCCAAGTCTTTCAACAGTCTGCTGAATACTACAGGAGAAGCTTTCCATTTCGATGGATCTTTAAAATCTTTCCAAGTCTCTGTTTGGCTGTTGCCATGCCTTTCTTTAACCGCTTAGCTGTGGAAAGAATGAGAAAAAACACAAAGTAAGTTGGGATACCAAATTAACCCCCCCACCCCCTTTAAGCTGCAAAAATACATACTGTATAACTGCCTTATAATTTGCCTTATGAAATTATTATTCATACTGTCACTACTGTGCTACAGGTAAGTTTTCACATGATTAAACAATATATTTTATCATTTAATTGAAATGGATTGACCAAAGGTCAATACTTGATTGTATAGACTAAGGATTATTTACATGATTATCCAACACTTTCTGTTCACAAGAGTACATACACCTGTTTCTTTCCTCCAATATCAATGCACATTACCAAGCAGCAACTGCCAACCCAAACTGTCATTTGTAAATTATCATTTGCTGTGGTAAGTTTAGTAGATTATACCAAAACAACCTTGCTAAATATCCTAACGTTTGGTCCAGAGCTGGGACAAAGGTACTAGAAGAACTGACTAAATTCTTGAGGGTAAGGAAAATGTGCGAGTTTTGCTTAAAAAATAAATAAATAAATAAAAAAGAAGAAAAATTTGGGATTTAGTTGCCAAACAAGAACAAAATTGCCTTCATGACTAGCAAAAGATGAGTTTTTTTGTGTTTTACCTTTAGTGTCTGCTGACCCCACACGCTCTCCCTTTGCCGTGCTGTTGCTGTTGGTGTTGGTGAAGTTGGTGCTGTTGCTGGGAGAAGACATAGACGGCCGCCGCTGGCTCAGGAAGACTCCCGGGGCCATGGGCGTGGGCCCCCCGGGGGACTTGACTGCTCCAGAGCTGAACTCCTGGTCCGTCTGGCTACCGTCCTGGGAGTCCAGATTGTGCTCTGGAGAACTAGTGTCCAGAGAAACTTTTGGGATCTCTTCATTTACAACTGCCTTCTTTTTGGTGCTTCTCTTCTTCTTCTTGGTTTTCTGCTGCTCCTCCTATAGAAAAATATATTTTTCCTTTAGTGATACTTATTGGGATAGAATGATCTGTGCTGATGAACTAACATACCTGATGAGAAAGCTTTGCTGCAGCTGCAGCTAGACCTGTTTCTATGGAGGCCACACGGGCTCCGTCTCTCGCTGGGCGCTCCTGTCGAGGGATTGAAGGTCCTACCCGTGCTGCAATCACATGCATTATAGGGTTAGGAACATCTTTAATTTATAAAACATCTAGAAGTCTAGAGAATTGATCTACCTGTGGGGCTGTATGGAGTGTCATCACTACTTTTCCTCTTTTTTGATCTTGATTTGAAAACAGGATTATCCTCCTCAGACTCCAATGACGGGTAAACTGAAACCAAGACATAACAGATGTCATCCAACGAAGCTTCTTAATGACGTATGTAAAACACAGAATGTTAAGCAAGTGTACTTTGTCTGTTTTCTGAAAGGGAAAATATTTCCAGTGCAGAACAGCTGTGATGCATCTGTTAATGCCTGCCCCTCTCTACCGCCTCACAGCTAGACTTAAATATCTGATCATTATATAATCAACAGAAAAAATGGCCTGTTTACAAAAGCACTGGCTCTCTCACTGACTCGCCCTGGTGAGTATGAGTCGGTGAGAGAATCTACATCCCAGCCTGAAGTGTACAAAGCAACTCATTAGACACTAATTAGGAATTCAAAACAAATACGTAAAATAGCTGTTCACAGCTTGTACTAATAGCTTATGAACAAGTTGGGCACGTTCAAACATATGTATTTGGAAGAGGTTCACAAAGACGATTAATTCAAGAGGGAAAAGGACACAGCAAATAAGAACAACAAATAAGCTCCTGTCATCTACAACTAATGACTAACTAACATAGCACGGAGACAGCAGTTCCAGTCACGAATGACCTTTTTATGGCCTCAGATTAGTGTCCATACTGGTTTTACTGGAACTCAGATAAGGGATTAGTGTCCATACTGGTTCTACTGGACCTCAGATAAGGGACTAGTGTCCATACTGGTTCTACTGGACCTCAGATAAGGGATTAGTGTCCATACTGGTTCTACTGGACCTCAGATAAGGGATTAGTGTCCATACTGGTTCTACTGGACCTCAGATAAGGGACTAGTGTCCATACTGGTTCTACTGGACCTCAGATAAGGGATTATGGCCCTTTTGCACTAGTCTCGCTTCACCTCGGTTCTACCCGCCACGGCCCCGTCTTGCGTTTTTGCACTAGCTGGTAACGGGTAGAGCCGCTCCAAGCCGATACATTTTTCTGTAACCATTCTGGTGAGGTTCTATCAGGGCTGAGCAGGGACTATTTCTGACGTCACCACCCTCCGCGCCAGTGATTGGTCGGGGGGCGGGGCCGTCACCACCCTCCACGCCTCTGATTGGTCGGGGGGCGGGGCCGTCAGACGTTTGAATCAGGAAGCGGGAGTCAGCGCGAGGCAACTCACGGCTTGCGCCGATTTTATTATAAAGCGCAAAACGTCTGTTTGGTGATCCAACTCTGAGGTGCAGATCTTCATAAACCTGGTGGCTGAGGAGAGAATTAAAAAAGGGATGTAGACGGGCTGTTTTTCTCTCAGCCGCTCGCGGCTCCAGCTGATTTCTCATCTGCGCCGACACAAACAAAGGTGTTGCGCAATCGAGTACGTCACAGCAGCTTCACCCCAACCCCCCCACTTCTCCCCTGGCTGTGCAAAAACACACGGGTGGAGCCGCGTCGAGCCAAGCCGGGCTGACGCGAGACTAGTGGAAAAGTGGCATTAGTGTCCATACTGGTTCTACTGGGCCTCAGTGCTGCTTTTGACACTGTACTGTAGATCAGCATTTTCCTGCACAGGTTAGAGCATGTTGTTGGGATTAAAGGGACAGCTCTACGTTGGTTTAAATCATATCTATCTGACAGGTTCCAGTTTGTTCATGTACATGAGGTTTCTTCAGAACAGTCAAGGGTCTGTTATGGTGTTCCGCAGGGTTCAGTGCTAGGGCCAATCTTGTTCAGTTTATACATGCAGCCATTGAGAAGTATATTCCAGAATCACGGCATACACTTTCATTGTTATGCTGATGATACGCAGCTCTACTTGTCTATGAAGCCGGATGAAACAGAACCGTTAGTTAAACTTCAGGCATGTCTTAGGGACATCAAGGACTGGATGTCCAGAAATTTCTTGCTTCTAAATTCAGATAAAACAGAGGTTATCATTCTTGGTCCAGAGCAACTTAGCAAGGAATTAGATGGTGTTGCGATGGCTTCCAGTGCAACTGTGAGAAATCTTGGTGTTATTTTCGATCAGGATTTGTCGTTTAAACCATATGTTAATCAGGTTTGTAAAATAGCGTTTTTCCATCTCCGTAATATTGCAAAAATTAGGAAAATCCTCTCGCAGAGTGATGCAGAAAAACTAGTTCATGCGTTTGTATATTCTAGACTAGATTACTGTAATGTTTTATTAGCAGGATGTCCAAGTAATTTGCTGAATAGGCTCCAGCTGATCCAAAATGCAGCAGCACGAGTACTGACAGGAATCAGCAGGAGAGACCACGTCTCTCCAGTGTTGGCGTCGCTCCATTGGTTACCCGTAAAATTCAGAATCCAATTTAAAATTGCGTATAAAGCCCAAAACCGCTTAGCTCCGCAGTATTTACAAGACCCGATAGTGCCTTATGTTCCTGGCAGAGCTCTCCATCCCAGAGTCAGGTTTATTCGTAGTTCCTATAGTATCCAGATGTAGATTTGGAGGGCGGGCGTTCTGCTATCAGGCACCATTACTGTGGAACCAACTTCCAATCTGGGTTAAGGAGGCTGACACCACCTCCACCTTTAAAACTAAACTTAAAACCTTTCTGTTTAGTAAAGCCTATAGTTAGTGTTTAGTAAACCTCTAGCTGGTGTTGGTAAATCTCTAGGTAGTGTAAACTCTAGTGTGTTAGAGTCAGTAGTAGGGGTGTAACGATACACTAATCTCACAATACGGTACAATACAAGATATTGAGGTCACGATAACGATACAATACGATATTATAGCAGTATTTTTTTAACAACCGTGAATGAGGAACATATGACTGGAAAAAATTGTCTTTTATTTGAAAGACACAAAATACAAAACAATGCTGTGCGTTTGCCCTATTGTTACAGTTTGTAATTCTTTATAACTGTTTAAGTTTTAAAGAGAAAGCCAGGCCAACCATTTTCCACAAAGTGAACTAAAAGTAAATGTCAGGTTTGCATTATGATCTTCAGTTTCATACAAGTACAAATATTTTGCCACAAACTGAATAGTTTCTCTCATGTATGATTTGACTTTTTTCTTTTCCAGAAATTTAACAACTAACATTAAATAAATAAATAAAAGTAAATAAATACATACAATTTTACATCATAAAAAAGATTGATTCATGCTCACCTTATAAGTGTAAAAGGAGATTTATTTTTGCTAAGAAGGTTATTTTGGTAATTCAGGGTTCATTATTTTATAAATATATTCTTTATATTCTGTAAATCAGGGACTATAATGACACTAGTCAGTTTATCTGTAGTGATTAGTCTGTTTTAGATCGGCCGGATTGATACAGCACTAGGTGCTGTGTTGATGTTCTAAAATCCTACGCTGTTGAACGGACATTGAAGTACACTGGAACTCACGCAGAAGTTGTCCCGTGTTTATCCTACTCACGACCCGAAATAGGTTTAATTTAATAAGGTAAGGCTTAACTCTACACCAGACTACATAAGTAAAGGTTCAGACCTCAAAACGGGACCGCAAAACGGGATTAGTTTCTTCTGAGCGGAGTAAGATTTTGGTCCGCGGGTCGAGGCGTGGTCGGATGCGCCTTACTAGTCAACACAATAGATTAATATTAATAACCCAATATCGCGATACACTAGGGGTGGGCGGTACACCGGTGTCATAGTCATCACCGGTGTGAAACTGCGCCACGACATGGATTTTGCAATACCGTCAATACCGTAATAAATCAATTATAAAATAATAAGCCTAAATAAGGCATTAAAAACGTCGGTGATATGCAAGGTTTGCTGCCGTGTTGTGACAGCAAGAGGTGGAAACACAAGCAACCTGTTTCATCACTTAAAAAACACGCACGCCCGTGAATATGAAGAGGCAACCCGGGTCAAAACGAGCGCAAGTGGGACCAGCAGCTGGTCCCGCTGGGACCGCTGCTCCGCTCAGCACCAGCGGAGCAGCGGTCCCAAGACTACAGCTTTCACTGCAGACATCGTTTACTGCTGCTACACCTTACGACAAGAGTAGTAAGAAATGCAGGGCTTAAAGTATTCCGGCACCGTGCCGGATCTCCGGCGTAGGCCTACGGAGTTTTTTTTCTCGGCGTGCGAGTTTGACTGCTTTAAAAAAAAAAAAAAAGGTTTGAGAGAGAAAAAAAAGTTTGAGTCAACCGAGTTCGTCTACCAATGGAATGAGAGGAAAGCAGCTCTGGCTCTCAACCAAACTAACACTAGCCAATCAGAAGTAGAGCGGGGCGGGTCTTTGACAGCAGCGGAGCGCAGAGCGCTGTTTCAACCTGCCGGAATACGAATCACAGACTTCAAGATGGAGAAAAAATTAATGAATGTCGGTTTAAAAGAATCTTTTTGCCCAGAAGAAAAAAAGAGTGACAAAAAAATACCCATAACCATGTTCTTCTCTCGATAAAACACACCTGTACCGTGGGCTTTAGAAGAAAAAGACGCTACAGCGCGAGTCGGGATGCAGCGGCTCAGAAGAGCAGAGAAATACGTGCGAGGCGGTGCTGAACTCCGCAATTTGAAGCTTTGTATAATAATTATAAAAAAAAAAGGGTTGCTACTATGTGAATATCACTTATCACGGGTTCTTTTTGGAACGTAACCCTCTCGAAAAACAAGGGATTACTGTATATGAATACTCATGGCATAAACCTGTCAAGTTTTGTATTTAAAATTAAGGGAAATTTTCCACCACCCGCTGTCCAACCAGCCCAACCGAGGTCCAGTATTACATTTTAAGACAGGTTTACAAAATATTTAAAATATAATAAAAATAAATATTATATATATATATATATATATATATATATATATATATATATATATATATATATATATATATATATATATATATATATATATATATATATATATATGTGTGTGTGTAAGATCTTTAGGTTTTTTGCCAAATAAATGTGTTGAGAATGGATAATACTCTCCCATGTCTCTTTTTGATAAGGATACTACCATTTACTTATTATATTATAAAAAATATTAACCTTATTCACATAAAGGGACAGGACAGGCTACTCCTCCCAAAACGTACCAAAAATACAGTGATATTATACCGTCACCGTTCAAAAGATGAAAAATACTGTGATATTAATTTTAGGTCATATCGCCCACCCCTACGATACACTTTGTCACCTCCACGACACGTTTCGTGACGTTTTTGTATCGCGAAATTTCGTGGCACGATATATTGTTACACCCCTAGTCAGTAGTCATAGTTGCAGCTATAGAACAAGACTATAATAGTTAGTCTCAAACATAGCTTGGTGGTAGATATGCTGCTATAGGCTTATGCTGCAGGGGGCACCGACATGATCCACTGGGCGGTGCCTCTCACCCTTCTTCTCCTCTCCTCTTCCCTTCCTCTCTTCTCCATTTCCATTTTTATTTATTATAAATATCTCATAGCTATCTTTTTTTTTTCTTTTTAACAGCACCTGTTAGCAGGAATGTCAGTAAGGTATACTGTGTAATAAGCTAATTACAGTATATTCTCATTGGTCCATTTGCATTTACCAAATAGAATGTAAAGTGTGTATGCATACTTGCCTTTTACAACCTCCTCAACTAAGAAACAAAAAATAAACACTTGAGAGCTGAGTAACATATGTAATATAAGGAATTAAAATCAATATTGATATTTTTCACCCCCTATCATTTTCACATCAAATAATCAAACATATAGAAAATATGTCTGAAAAAAGAGAAAATAGAACTGTATTTCACAGATATTGATTTCCCAATAAGCGGCATTGAGTAGTTTACTGCTATAAATGTATATAATTTCAAGTGTGCATTGTCTCAAAACTTCTATAAGCATTAAAAACAAAACCCTAGAAAAATAAGCAAATAAAGAAAAAAATGATAAATCAATTTTTTCAAAATACATTTACAAAAAACATTTTTTTCAGATAAAAGTTAAATTAAAATAATAATGTTAACAATGCTAATAATAACAACAACAACAACAACAACAATAATTAAAGTTGCAAGCAGCGATTAACGGGCCCTCGCACCCTTGTGCACGTTCAGGCTGCAGTGGAAGCTTGTATGACTTGAATGTAGATTCTTCAGGTCTGGACATTTAGTGGATGACACCAGCCACGACTCTCTATATCAAACCATTCAAAAGTTATGGCAGAAAGTAGGGATTATAATATATCGACCAATCAGAAGAAGGGGTGGGGCTAATTCATGCCAATGAAGGTCAAGTACTCAATACCGAGTCCGATGACACCACCCAAGAGTCTTTATGTCAAACCATTCAAAAGTTATGGCAGAAAGTAGGAACTATCAAATATGGACCAATCAGATGAAGTGTGGGTGCGCTTTTTGGCATCTAGCGTCGCCACGGTAACGCCACGGAGAAAAGTAATGCGCGTCGTCGCAGGACCGAGATGCACATTTTGATGTATAACACACCGGGGTGCACGTTACGGTTCGGGCCGTATTAACTGCCATGGCATAAATTGCGGCAAAATTACACAATTAATTCAAAATGGCCGACTTCCTGTTCGGTTTCGGCTATGGCGCCAAGAGACTTTTCTTTAAGTTGTGCCATGATACAGGTGTGTACCGATTTTCGTGCATGTACGTCAAACCGTATTGTGGGGCTTGAGGCACAAAGTTTTCTAGGGGGCGCTGTTGAGCCATTTTGCCACGCCCATTAATGCAAACCATTAAATATCAAATTTTTCGTCAGGCCTGGCTTGCGTGCAAAATTTGGTGACTTTTGGAGCCCGTTTAGGGGGAAAAAAAGGCCCTCATTTCGTCATAAAAATTAAAACGAGAAGAAAAACATTTCCTACAGATACAATAGGGCCTTCGCACTGTCAATGCTTGGGCCCTAATAATAATAATAAAAACAGAGGTAAAAACCAAACAAATAAATAACAAGAGCCACTGACAGGCTCCAAATCAGGTTTTGGGGCCCCAAACCTAATGTGTAGCATTTTGGTGCTTTTTGGGCTGTAAGTTTCAGTAAAGTACTTTTTTCTATTTTATTTTCATAATGGAGGGAAACTTGGCAGATTGTCTGCAGCTACCACAACATTGAATATAGAGCACTGATTACATAACCATCAGCGGATTCCTTCTCTAGTAATACTAACGGATATGTTAGTGTTGAAAACAGCATACAATTTTTCTTTAGTGTCAAATTAATTCAGTGATGTTTGTCGGCACCTCTATCAAACATGAAAACAACGGTCGGTATGCAAAGGGAAGAGGCAATTTCTTATTGCTCACCGTAGTCGGAATCTTTGAAACATGCATCCATGTGATCTTGATCATCATCATAATCCATACTCTCAATACTGCTACTTTTCCTGGGTTGCTTAGGGAGACGTTTCGTTGGCCGCTTACTGTTGCTGCTTCCACCACCACTGGTTCCTTCACTGGTCTTCTTGCTGCCCTGCGAGCCGTATGAGTTGTTCTTCGACTGACTATTGTTTTTGGACTGGCTGTTGTTCCACGGCTGCTGCAAGCTCTCAGAAGATGACAGGTTGGCCATAGACAGCATGCCCTGAATGGCCTCCTGTGTGCTGGGAGACGCAGGCGGCTGACTGTAAGTATGTCAATAGGAAATACACAACAGCACAACCATTACACAGTAGTCAAGATGCTGACAGAGGTGAAGAAAAAGAAAGATATAGCTGTACATTTAAGAGGAAAGTCAAACTGCCAAATTTGAATGTCATGTATGGACATGTGATTACTTTAACAATCAGCCGGAAAAGTTACTTCATACAAGCTATTAGCTACCGAACTGAAACACCAAAATGATTATCAACCGTTGGTGAACTACAGCCACTTCATTCCCTTTGAAAAGCCTTAACAAATGTAACATTTCAGCAAGTTCTTTTTTCCTTACTTTCTCATTGCTCATTTGTAGCTTTCAATGTGGTGGAAATAGACCATCAACTGCTAAATGAAACAGCAAACAGCAAACGGCAAAGGGAACAGCCTGGAGCCACGAATGATTTGATAGATTAACATGGGATGAAACAAACACTAGCTTAACACAAACTGCTGACAGTTTTGTAAACTATTGGCCCAGACACTTTTTGATTTTCCAGCTCTGAGAAAATTTATGAAATTCAGCTTTTTTATTTAATTACGTCGTCACTGAGCAAGGCCTTTGTTTGTCAGTGACTAAGCCCATTAAAGAGACCTAAAATTAATTTACTGAGAAGAAAGGAGATCTCATGGGAGCCATTAAAACATTATTTTGTGCATGCTCTGCAGCTCAGGCATCTTTAGGATTAAAAGCTTCATTGCTTTTGAATGGAACAGAGTGTAGAGGCAGAAGATAATGATGTCAGGATCAAATCAGTCTACCTGTTAGTGTTGTAGTCAATCCCACCCACTTGCTTGCTGGCTTGCAGCAGGTCCAGGATTCCTGCAGCACTTCCACTCTTTTTTTTTTCCTTAGAAGTGCGACTTTTAACCTCAGGTTTAGCCTCTGTATCTATGTGTAGAGTCTCTTCATCTGAAGAATCCACGGTCTGGTTGATCAGAAAGTGGACAAAAAAAAACAGACATGAAAGACGACTTTAGACTTTATTTTAGGTTAAGCGATATCAAGTCAATATACCTTTCTTTAATGGAGCTTTGCTGCATTTGAGTTATGTGTCTAATATGTCTCATGACTTGCTCATTTCAATTTCATTGCATATTATCATTTAGAACGGACAAATTGAGACAACGTATACACAGATTATACATAAATGTATACATACAGTATAAACATACATACAGTGTATATATATATATATATATATATATATATATATATATATATATATATATATATATATATATAAATTCTTCAATTCTTAAAGTGACACATGGGTGGCAAGGCGTGCGGGTGAATGAGATCTGCTCTGAGTTCCTGTTGTGGGGCTGTCTTGGTTGACACACCCCTAAAATATCCCGTGGATGCCGGGGATTGTCTCTGGACTGGGAGACCAGGGTGGTGGTACAGAAAGGTGTATTCCAGCCACAGAGGAACCCACTTCTCAGCCTCCCAGGTAAGGTTGAGGATGAACACTGGAACAGTGGACCTGGGGTCCGTTTCACAAAGCAGGTTCAACAAACTCTGAGTCTAATCCTGAACTCTTATGGCACTTTCGCACTAGGACTTACTTGGCCCGACTCGGCTCGGCGCGGCTTTACACGGCTGCACACGTGTGTTTTCGCACTGCCAGGGGAGAAGTGGGCAGGTTGGGGTGAAGCTGCTGTGACGTACTCGATTGCGCAACCGCTTTGTTCATGTCGGCGCTGATCAGAAATCAGCTGGAGCCGCGAGCGGCTGAGAGTAAAACAGCCCGTCTACATCCCTTTTTTAATTCTCTCCTCAGCCACCAGGTTTATGAACATCTGCACCTCAGAGTTGGATCACCAAACAGACGTTTTGCGCTTTATATTAAAATCGCTGCGAGCCGCGGGTCGCTCTCGCTCTGACTCCCGCTTCCTGATTCAAACGTCTGCCGGCCCCGCCCCCCGACCAATCAGAGACAACAAGATTGTACCCACTTTTGAAATGTTACTGTGTGTGTTGTGATGCGTGTTGAGAGGGAATGAATGAGTGAGGGAGTGAATGACTGAGGGAGTATGTGTATGATGTGTGGAGATTGTGGGATTATGTGACTGTTTTTGTGATTGTTTTTAAATAGATGTAATTTTATATTTTGTATCATAGGTCCTAGATATTTTTGTATTGTATTTTATTGTTAGAAAAGCCCAACTAGGGACAGGAGTTGCAAATTAGCAATAGCTAGAAACTCTATGTGCAGAACATCAGTTGCTGTCATTGTACTATGTTTAAACTGCATTGTCCCTATCAACTAAACCAATAAATAAATAAAAAGGCGTGGAGGGTGGTGACGTCCCGCCCCCCGACCAATCGGTGGCGAGGAGGGTGGTGACCTCAGAAATAGTCCCTGCTCAGCCCGCAAAGAACCTGGCTGAAATGGTTACAGAAAAAAGTATCGACTTGGAGCGGCTTTACCCGTCTCAGCCCTAGTGCGAAAGTGCAAAACGGGTAGAACCGAGCTGAAGTGATACTAATGCAAAAGCGCCATTAGTGGATCTACTCTGAGATCGGAAACTCTGTTAAGCACGTGCGCCACAACTATAAAAAGCCAGCATCAATTGAGCCCTGATACAACAATTCACCATGGCAACCGGCGACAACAAAAGATCCACATACTTTTTCTTTTTTTTTTTAACTATATTTAACATTTCCATTTACAAAATCCCTTTGAGGAAACATTAGTTTGCATCTGAAGATCCACATACTTCAAGCCACTGGAGTTAGAAGTGTTAATACGTGCGTAAGGCGAGTATTGAGAGCATATTTCGGAAAATGTAAATGTTTTTTTTTAATACATTTATGGAAAGATTCTGTGTCTATTTGTATTGATGTATTCTATTACTTAATACATATAAAATAACTACAAATGCATATCAGAACATGATGGATTTCACTAGGTATTATCTTTCCCAACACTTGTACCCCCCTCATATCCTGAAATGTGATGTCCCAGCGTCCCTGAAGACAGTGGTCGCTATCAATCTCGTTTTTAGCGCTCTGCAGTGTTACTAACTTACAAAAATGATAAGGAAGCAGACAACCACGCAATTAAAAAAAAATTAAAAAGGCAAGTGATGGTCCAATGTTGCCCCAGCAGCAGAAGATATTAACGAGGCTGTAGCCACTGATGGATTAATTATGCAAGTTCGTTTTAAGGTAAGATATCAAATCACCCTACCCTCTTATGAAGTTAAACTGGGATGTCCCTGTGATATTGTTGCACTGACATAGTGAATAAAGTGAACAGAATGAGTTAAATTGCGTTTGTCAGATACTTTTTCTGCTCTCTAACTCTGCCGCTTGCTGTCAGTGGTGCAGAAAACAGATGCGTATTGCGTAAAGGCCCACTGGCTGAATTGACGCCACTGAGGGAGGAGACAGAGAGAAACTCAGGGTTTATTGAAGAAAACCTGCTAGTGAGCAGGTTAGATTCAGAGCGTCTGTTACTACGGTAACTGACCAGGTTAGATTCAGAGCGTCTGTTACTACGGTAACTGACCAGGTTAGGTTCAGAGAGCCTGTTACTACGGTAACTGACCAGGTTAGGTTCAGAGAGTCTGTTACTACGGTAACTGACCAGGTTAGGTTCAGAGAGTCTGTTACTACGGTAACTGACCAGGTTAGGTTCAGAGAGTCTGTTACTACGGTAACTGACCAGGTTAGATTCAGAGCGTCTGTTACTACGGTAACTGACCAGGTTAGGTTCAGAGAGTCTGTTACTACGGTAACTGACCAGGTTAGGTTCAGAGAGTCTGTTACTACGGTAACTGACCAGGTTCAGAGAGTCTGTTACTACGGTAACTGACCAGGTTAGGTTCAGAGAGTCTGTTACTACGGTAACTGACCAGGTTAGATTCAGAGAGTCTGTTACTACGGTAACTGACCAGGTTAGGTTCAGAGAGTCTGTTACTACGGTAACCGACCAGGTTAGGTTCAGAGAGTCTGTTACTACGGTAACTGACCAGGTTAGGTTCAGAGAGTCTGTTACTACGGTAACTGACCAGGTTAGGTTCAGAGAGTCTGTTACTACGGTAACTGACCAGGTTAGGTTCAGAGAGTCTGTTACTACGGTAACTGACCAGGTTAGATTCAGAGCGTCTGTTACTACGGTAACTGACCAGGTTAGATTCAGAGAGTCTGTTACTACGGTAACTGACCAGGTTAGGTTCAGAGAGTCTGTTACTACGGTAACTGACCAGGTTAGGTTCAGAGAGTCTGTTACTACGGTAACTGACCAGGTTAGGTTCAGAGAGTCTGTTACTACGGTAACTGACCAGGTTAGGTTCAGAGAGTCTGTTACTACGGTAACTGACCAGGTTAGATTCAGAGAGTCTGTTACTACGGTAACTGACCAGGTTAGGTTCAGAGAGTCTGTTACTACGGTAACTGACCAGGTTAGGTTCAGAGAGTCTGTTACTACGGTAACTGACCAGGTTAGGTTCAGAGAGTCTGTTACTACGGTAACTGACCAGGTTAGATTCAGAGAGTCTGTTACTACGGTAACTGACCAGGTTAGATTCAGAGAGTCTGTTACTACGGTAACTGACCAGGTTAGGTTCAGAGACTCTGTTACTACGGTAACTGACCAGGTTAGATTCAGAGCGTCTGTTACTACGGTAACTGACCAGGTTAGGTTCAGAGACTCTGTTACTACGGTAACTGACCAGGTTAGATTCAGAGAGTCTGTTACTACGGTAACTGACCAGGTTAGGTTCAGAGAGTCTGTTACTACGGTAACTGACCAGGTTAGGTTCAGAGACTCTGTTACTACGGTAACTGACCAGGTTAGATTCAGAGCGTCTGTTACTACGGTAACTGACCAGGTTAGGTTCAGAGAGCCTGTTACTACGGTAACTGACCAGGTTAGGTTCAGAGAGTCTGTTACTACGGTAACTGACCAGGTTAGATTAAGAGAGTCTGTTACTACGGTAACTGACCAGGTTAGGTTCAGAGAGTCTGTTACTACGGTAACTGACCAGGTTAGGTTCAGAGCGTCTGTTACTACGGTAACTGACCAGGTTAGGTTCAGAGAGTCTGTTACTACGGTAACTGACCAGGTTAGGTTCAGAGAGTCTGTTACTACGGTAACTGACCAGGTTAGATTCAGAGCGTCTGTTACTACGGTAACTGACCAGGTTAGGTTCAGAGAGGCTGTTACTACGGTAACTGACAAGGTTAGGTTCAGAGAGTCTGTTACTACGGTAACTGACCAGGTTAGGTTCAGAGAGCCTGTTACTACGGTAACTGACCAGGTTAGGTTCAGAGAGTCTGTTACTACGGTAACTGACCAGGTTAGATTCAGAGAGTCTGTTACTACGGTAACTGACCAGGTTAGGTTCAGAGAGTCTGTTACTACGGTAACTGACCAGGTTAGGTTCAGAGAGTGTGTTACTACGGTAACTGACCAGGTTAGGTTCAGAGAGTCTGTTACTACGGTAACTGACCAGGTTACTACGGTAACTGACCAGGTTAGGTTCAGAGAGCCTGTTACTACGGTAACTGACCAGGTTAGGTTCAGAGAGTCTGTTACTACGGTAACTGACCAGGTTAGGTTCAGAGCGTCTGTTACTACGGTAACTGACCAGGTTACTACGGTAACTGACCAGGTTAGGTTCAGAGAGCCTGTTACTACGGTAACTGACCAGGTTAGGTTCAGAGAGTCTGTTACTACGGTAACTGACCAGGTTAGATTCAGAGAGTCTGTTACTACGGTAACTGACCAGGTTAGGTTCAGAGAGTCTGTTACTACGGTAACTGACCAGGTTAGATTCAGAGAGCCTGTTACTACGGTAACTGACCAGGTTAGGTTCAGAGAGTCTGTTACTACGGTAACTGACCAGGTTAGGTTCAGAGAGTCTGTTACTACGGTAACTGACCAGGTTAGGTTCAGAGAGTCTGTTACTACGGTAACTGACCAGGTTCAGAGCGTCTGTTACTACGGTAACTGACCAGGTTAGGTTCAGAGTCTGTTACTACGGTAACTGACCAGGTTAGGTTCAGAGAGTCTGTTACTACGGTAACTGACCAGGTTAGGTTCAGAGAGTCTGTTACTACGGTAACTGACCAGGTTAGGTTCAGAGTCTGTTACTACGGTAACTGACCAGGTTAGGTTCAGAGAGTCTGTTACTACGGTAACTGACCAGGTTAGGTTCAGAGTCTGTTACTACGGTAACTGACCAGGTTAGGTTCAGAGAGTCTGTTACTACGGTAACTGACCAGGTTAGGTTCAGAGAGTCTGTTACTACGGTAACTGACCAGGTTAGGTTCAGAGAGCCTGTTACTACGGTAACTGACCAGGTTAGGTTCAGAGAGCCTGTTACTACGGTAACTGACCAGGTTATGTTCAGAGAGCCTGTTACTACGGTAACCGACCAGGTTACGTTCAGAGAGTCTGTTACTACGGTAACTGACCAGGTTAGGTTCAGAGCGTCTGTTACTACGGTAACTGACCAGGTTAGGTTCAGAGAGTCTGTTACTACGGTAACTGACCAGGTTATGTTCAGAGAGCCTGTTACTACGGTAACTGACCAGGTTAGGTTCAGAGAGTCTGTTACTACGGTAACTGACCAGGTTAGGTTCAGAGAGTCTGTTACTACGGTAACTGACCAGGTTAGATTCAGAGAGTCTGTTACTACGGTAACTGACCAGGTTAGGTTCAGAGAGTCTGTTACTACGGTAACCGACCAGGTTAGGTTCAGAGAGTCTGTTACTACGGTAACTGACCAGGTTCAGAGCGTCTGTTACTACGGTAACTGACCAGGTTAGGTTCAGAGTCTGTTACTACGGTAACTGACCAGGTTAGGTTCAGAGAGTCTGTTACTACGGTAACTGACCAGGTTAGGTTCAGAGAGTCTGTTACTACGGTAACTGACCAGGTTAGATTCAGAGAGTCTGTTACCACGGTAACTGACCAGGTTAGGTTCATAGAGTCTGTTACTACGGTAACTGACCAGGTTAGATTCAGAGAGTCTGTTACTACGGTAACTGACCAGGTTAGGTTCAGAGAGTCTGTTACTACGGTAACTGACCAGGTTAGATTCAGAGAGTCTGTTACTACGGTAACTGACCAGGTTAGGTTCAGAGAGTCTGTTACTACGGTAACTGACCAGGTTCAGAGAGTCTGTTACTACGGTAACTGACCAGGTTAGATTCAGAGAGTCTGTTACTACGGTAACTGACCAGGTTAGGTTCAGAGAGTCTGTTACTACGGTAACTGACAAGGTTAGGTTCAGAGAGTCTGTTACTACGGTAACTGACCAGGTTAGGTTCAGAGAGTCTGTTACTACGGTAACTGACCAGGTTAGGTTCAGAGAGTCTGTTACTACGGTAACTGACCAGGTTAGGTTCAGAGTCTGTTACTACGGTAACTGACCAGGTTAGGTTCAGAGAGTCTGTTACTACGGTAACTGACCAGGTTAGGTTCAGAGAGTCTGTTACTACGGTAACTGACCAGGTTAGGTTCAGAGAGTCTGTTACTACGGTAACTGACCAGGTTAGGTTCAGAGAGCCTGTTACTACGGTAACTGACCAGGTTAGATTCAGAGCGTCTGTTACTACGGTAACTGACCAGGTTAGGTTCAGAGAGTGTGTTACTACGGTAACTGACCAGGTTAGATTCAGAGAGTCTGTTACTACGGTAACTGACCAGGTTCAGAGAGTCTGTTACTACGGTAACTGACCAGGTTAGGTTCAGAGCGTCTGTTACTACGGTAACTGACCAGGTTAGGTTCAGAGAGTCTGTTACTACGGTAACTGACCAGGTTAGGTTCAGAGAGTCTGTTACTACGGTAACTGACCAGGTTAGGTTCAGAGAGTCTGTTACTACGGTAACTGACCAGGTTAGGTTCAGAGAGTCTGTTACTACGGTAACTGACCGAGAGCTTAAGTTACCTCTCTTTGTGAAACAGGCTAGAGTTACCTCTCTTTCTCTGGTTTGAGTTACCTCCCTTTGTGAAATGCAAAACTCAGAGTTTCCCTCATTTCAGGGTTAACAGACTCAGAGTTTTCACTAAACCTGCTTTGTGAAACGGACCCCAGCGCTACAGCTCCAGCAGGTCCTGGGGAAGGCGTACGGAGTTTGCCCAACCAGTCCACATGTGCTTTGATGACTTGGTGAAGGCATTTAAAGCAGCACTATGTAACCACCTTAATGTAATATTTCCACCTTAATGTAATATTTCATCATCATCATTGTGATGGAACATCAACTTCCAACAGGTTTAATGAACCTCTGTCATGGTCTGAGGGGTCTGTATCGCCTTCACTGGCACTATGTAACTTTGAGGAGCATGGTAGGAACCCTGCCACACTACTGGTAAAGCACTACCGCTTTTGTCCAAAGGAGCTGCCAAACTCAACAAAAGCTGAAAGTTACATTGTGCTGCTTTAAAGCAGCACAATGTAACTTAAAAATGTGTTCACTCTGTTTTTAGCAAAGTTATTGCTCAAAAAAGGTGATGGAGGATACATACCTTGGTCACCAAGGACTGAAACTTTGTTTTTTTCGCTGGCTGAAGGGGGTCTATGATGTCCGTTAAAACTGGGGGAAAAAAGATTTAATCACTGAACAACTGCATAAAACAAACTCTAAATATTCATTCAGAATGCCGTTGGACTGGATTTAGATGTTTATTGGAATGCACAGTTGTTGTACTACTAACAAAACAATTCTATACAGAGTTTTATAAGTGTATACTTATAAAACTTATAATAATAATACACTGTTATATTTTCATTCAAGTCTCTTATTTTATTCACGCAAATAATTTGTGTAAAACTAACTACTATCTGGGGCCACCACATTTTCTTTTTTTTATATACATATTTTTATTTCTGATTTTTTACCCATGTTCCCCCCAGTGCTCCTTCCTAAGTCAGTCCTGGGCGTTGCTCCCTCTACCAATCCCGGGAGTTCCTAACTGGGCTCAGGTCTCCTCCTTAACCTGAGGATGAGCAGCTTCTTTTCACCAGACAGGGTGGGGTTTCTCCGGCCAGACGTAGCGCGTGGAAGGATCACGTTATTCCGGCCGGACCCCCCACCCCATCTGGGCCACCGTATTTTCAAACACCAATGTGGCTGGGTTTGTTAATACCATAAACCTTTTTTTTAATTAAGTTATAACTCATAACTTAAAACTAATAGCCTGAACATTTGTGTCATATTTGTTATTGATATTACTTATGGCTAGTCACAGTGAAGAAACCAGCTGTATCTTGCACAGCAAATAAACTGAGCATAATCAAGCTACATAGGCATGTATGAGCATCTTTTTCTCTAGCAAGCTTAGTTGCTGAAAACCAGAACTACTTTAAACTATTTCAAAACAAACAAATCATTGATGTGATTCAGAGAATTTGAAGGCCTGGTTAGTTTTGGCCCCTTTTAACTTCCTATGACCAAGTGCAATTTTGTAAATGTTGTCTTGGACCCCCGTCCAGAAATCAAATACGTCCACATATGTGTATGCCAGATCCTAAGGAGTTAATGTACAAAAACAATTGATTTTTCTTTTAGTATAGTCCTCAAAAACAATACATACTGAATGTAAATTAGGGTATGCCAATATATAGTGAGTATTTAAATTGGTATTCATGCGGTATTCAATAGTCAAGATTTCTACCCAACCACAGTATACTGAAACACAACACTAGTTAGCCTAAAATACTCACAGGAAAGACCTCTCTTAACGGTATTCTTTTTCCGCCTGATAGGGAATTCATCAATTTTCAGCTCTCCTTCATCTGAAACATACTCATATTCATCTCTCACTGGCTTGGGTTTGTCCTCTTTAAGGTTTTGTAAGGATCCAAAAATACTTGAGTTGGTTTGAGGTTTTAGCATCTTGGAGCTGAAAAGGAAACCACAGGTTAAAAAGAGAGGGATACAAGGGTCAGCCAGGTATTCACAGACAGAGCTCCTTGAATGATGTAGCTCTAATTGGTTTGGTGCTGATAGCTACATAACTCAATAATCACCACAAAAGACCACTTTTGAGTGCTGACATGTTCTTCAGAGATCCATCATGAAATAATTATAATGAAATCATGACATTTCTATGCATACCTTGGCACTTTCATATGAGACATAGAGAAGCTGAATCTTTCTTTGTTGACTGATGGTGGTGTTCTGTCAAATTTGCACTCCTCCTCCATTTTCAGCAGGGAATCAGGTTTACTGTTCTGTAACATTACAATAAAAATAAAACCAACAAACTCATAAATAAATGTGTCCAACAGAAAATGAAGCGAATGGCACACTAAAATGGAAAGATGTTAGTTTATCAATTATGTAATAGTGACACCTCTGTAAGTAGAGTTATAAGACTGAAAGATTCAGTCTTGTTGCGGTAAAAGTTTAAATGCATTTACTGGCCACTGCTTTTGAAAAAAAAAATTCTTACAGAAAGAAATACTATCTTGGTTGTCATGAACTGTGTATCTGTGTTCTCCCGTGTTGTTGGGGTCGTGTCAGGAAAGGCATCTGATGTAAAACCAATGCCAAATCAATATATGGACGATGACGCTACACTGCGGCGCACCTCCGTTCTCCAGAGGCCTGGGAGCTCCAGAGACCTGGGAGCTCCAGAGGCTCCAGAGGCCTGGGAGCTCCAGAGGCCTGGGAGCTCCAGAGGCTCCAGAGGCCTGGGAGCTCCAGAGGCCCGGGAGCTTCAGAGGCCTGGGAGCTCCAGAGGCTCCAGAGGCCTGGGAGCTCCAGAGGCCTGGGAGCTCCAGAGGCCCGGGAGCTCCAGAGGCTCCAGAGGCCTGGGAGCTCCAGAGGCCTGGGAGCTCCAGAGGCCCGGGAGCTCCAGAGGCTCCAGAGGCCTGGGAGCTCCAGAGGCCTGGGAGCTCCAGAGGCCTGGGAGTGCCTTCAGACCAGCCTTTTTCTAACCACTGTAGCTCCTCTACAGTGAGATAGGCCCACTATCCCAGAATCTACAGACACCACCACAATCAGCTCTGATACAGTCCCTGTCCATGCACAGACACACACAATCCCCCCTTAAGGACTTTTTGACGGTCATAGTTGGCCCCCACACTTCTGCACCTCTCTCACTCAGCGCTGGTGCCCCTCAAGGCTGCATGCTGGGCCCCCTGCTGTTCACCCTAGCTCTGCGTTCACACTGAAAGCGTCACGGGCGTCATAGGCAGCTGGCTGCCATTCATTGTCTATGAAAACGCGCGTCGAGGAGCGGCGGGACCGGCGGGAGCAGAGCGTCAATTTGAAGTTGAAAAATCTGAACTTTATGCAAATGAGCAGCGGCGACGCCGAGGCAGCGTCCAATCACAGACCGGGATTCCCGAAGCGAGAAGCCTCAATGCAGATTGTACTTTCATGTTCACACAAACAGGAGCAGAGCTGTGCAATAACAAACTTATTTTATCTGGAATTAATATATTTCATCCAGCAAAATGACATTTTTGCTGATTTGACTGCCGTTTTTACCTGAACTGCTCATGTGAAACACGTATCTGATGGTTCAGGAGCTGGATGGTCCCAACGATTTTATTTGCTACATTGATCCAACCCAAAATAATTAAAAACCGTGCTTATTGATCACAAAACACAGTTTAAACATCATGACCAAATCCGCTCCGACCCAGTGTGTCCGTGATCACCGCAGACAGACTGCAGCTTCGCCTGAATTATGGTTCCGCGTCAAATCGACGGCGTAAGGTTGCGGTACGGTGTGCGTCGCCGCGTACCCTACGCTGTCGGTTCTGCGTTGGTGTGACGCGGAACCATAAATCAGCCTAGGCGGATTTATGGTTCACCGGGAGCAAAGACTCTGGCGGTTGATGTTGATCCGCGGACCAAACTTGTTAAGGAGCATCAAACTCACTCTTATCTACGCGGAAATAACGCTAAAATATAAAGAAGGCATCCCAAAGTGTGATCTATGGTGAAATAGGAAACTGAAGATGTGTATGCTATATGAGTAGGCTGTTCCCACTGTTCCCTCCAGTTCTGCAGCGCAGCTTTAGCCCCGCCCACTGCAGCTTTAGCCCCACCCACTGCAGCTTTAGCCCCACCCACTGCAGCTTTAGCCCCGTCCACTGCAGCTTTAGCCCCGCCCACTGCAGCTTTAGCCCCGTCCACTGCAGCTTTAGCCCCGTCCACTGCAGCTTTAGCCCCGCCCACTGCAGCTTTAGCCCCACCCACTGCAGCTTTAGCCCCGCCCACTGCAGGCGTCGACAGTACACGCTGCTTTCAGTGTGAATGCTCCAAGCAGCGAGATGCTGTCAGGAGATTTCTGACGCTTTCAGTGTGAATGCAGGGTCAGTGTGAATGCAGGGTAACACCTCAGACTGCACCCCCATCCACAACACTCTCACTAAGTATGCAGATGGCTCAATCTGGTCCAATCAAATTGTAGTAGTATGTTTTAGTTAGTGCTGTCAAGCGATTATAAAAATTGAGCGATTAATTAATTAAGATCTGTTATTAATTAATTAATTAAACTAATTAATCTCTTTTTTAATCTCACCTAAAAATTGCTGATAAAAGCCCTCAACCTGAGGTGTTTTCCTTTAAACTCATTACATTATTGTGGCAGATCAAAAGATTGATATAAAACAATAACACAAAAAGTGCCTTTATAAAGTTATTTATTTATTTTTAAATTGAGAGACTTGAACAGATGCAGTCCTAGCCGTGTACATCCACTTGGCAAGAACATTCCCCAGCCTCTCAGCGCATGCGCGGGATTCTGTCCTCCAGTTTAGTTGAGGAAGAGCGTTGTTGTAGTTTTATAAACTGCTAACATCTTTGCTGCTAACGTTAGCTGTGGCTGCGCTCGCGACCGGGTGCTTTGCGTTTATGTGGGAGGCCAAACCTGAGCTGCTTCGGTGGTGAGCAAAGTCCTTTCCACAAAGAACACATTTAACTCTATCTTTATCAATGGAGCCCTTGGGGGGTTTTAAAAATCGACCGACAACTTTCACATACTCCTCCATTTTCACTTCTCTTCTCCGCTCCTCACGGCCCCCCCAGGCCTGTCCAGCTACAATGGGAGAAACCAGCGTAGCTAAACACGCCCAAACACAGGGACAGACAATCAATGTCCCTTCAAGCTGGGACTGACCGTTGTTTTCCACCTCCAACAACTCAAGCACAAGAAGCCACTGCACAAACACAGATTTCATAATAAAGGTAACTCGCAAACAGAAAAAGTAAAGTTAAAGCTTGAAAAATAGATTAAGCAATTAAAAAACATAATGCGCAAGACAATATGCCTGTAAGTAATTAACGCGCTAATTTGACACCTCTAGTTTTAGTTACTATGTTTTAACAGTATGTTGTTTTTTTGGGATCACATGCTCTTCTTTTCCTTCTCCATTTCCTTCTCTTCCTGTCATCATCATCATCATCATCATCATCATCATCATCATCATCATCATCATCATCATCATCATCATCATCATTCTTTGCATAACAGCCTACAGACCCCCCCAGTATTCCACCTGTTTTATCAGCCAATTCTCTGAACTTTTATCAATTATTCACACCTCCTACAACAGGATCTTAATAACTGGTGATTTTAATCTGCACTTAGACAACATCTCAGACCCAGTATCCAGAGAATTTTTAAACCTTTTAAACTGTTTAGATTTTAAGCAACATGTCACACAGCCGACCCACAGCAGGGGGCGCACCCTGGACCTGGTCATAACCTACGGCCTGTCCCTGGGTGCGTGCTCTGTTGTAGACCTGGCTGTGTCTGATCATTTCTGCGTGTTTTTTAACATCACCAGTTTTAACCAGCGGGAGGCCCCGGTGAGAACGGTGAGGAAACGTAACCTAACTCCTGAAGTGGCTGCAAATTTTATCCAGATTTTACAGAACACTCCTGCAGAGATTTTACCAGCACCCTGTGATTTTATCGTTGACAATTTTAACAAAATACTCAAAACAACGCTGGACTCAGTGGCTCCGATTTTAACCAAAAGAATTAGCAGAAAACCTACACCCCCATTGAGAACTGAGGAAATAAAGAAACTAAAAAGAAACTGCAGGAGTGCTGAAAGGAGATGGAGGAAATCAAAATTAACCATACATTATGAAATTTTATGCCAACTCCTTAAAAACAACAATAATACTATTAAAAAAGCAAGAACTTCACATTTCAAAAACTTAATTTTAAATAACAAAAACAATTCCAAATTCCTATTCTCCACAATAGATTTTTTGACAAATGGAAACCTTGACAGATCCCATAAAACAGCAACAGACCATTACTGTGAGGATTTTGCAGACCACTTCAGGGGTAAAATTGATGACATTAGATCCAGTCTTTTATCTCAACAGATTTTAACTCTTAACACACCTGGATCAGTGCTTTTACCTGACGAAACACTGGAGAGTTTTGCCTTGGTTGATGCGGGGACACTTTGTAGAGTTTTCTCCAAGGTAAAGCCCACAACCTGCCTTTTAGACCCCATTCCCACACCGTTTTTTAAAACACTCTATGGATTCTTTGAGGAACAGCTTTTGTATTTGGTCAACTGTTCTCTTCAGACGGGTGTCTTCCCCACCGCCTTTAAAACGGCGGTGGTGAAGCCCCTTCTGGAGAAGAGTGGGTTGGACCCCAATGTTTTAAATAACTACCGGCCTGTATCCAACTTACCGTTTTTAAGTAAAATTTTAGAAAAACTTGTTTTTAATCAAGTGAATTAATTTTTAAACTCAACACACATTTTAGAGGCTCATCAGTCCGGTTTTAGGTTGAACCACAGTACAGAGACAGCACTTTTAAAGATTTTAAATGACATCAGGTGCAATTTAGATAACCAAAAACTCACAGTCTTGGTTCTGCTGGATCTAACCGCCGCCTTCGATACAGTAGACCATCACATTTTATTAAACAGACTGAAGCACCTGGTCGGCCTCTCTGGTACTGTTCTTAAATGGTTCACGTCCTACCTCACTGATCGTAGTTTCTTCGTAAGTATGGATACATGTTCCTCAGGAATCTATAAGATAAGGTGTGGGGTTCCCCAAGGGTCAATTTTAGGTCCAACTCTTTTTAATCTGTACGTGCTGCCCCTTGGGGACGTCATCAGGAGACACGGCATCAGCTTCCATAGTTACGCTGACGATACGCAACTGTACATCGCCGTGTCTCCTGATGACACTGGGCCAATTGATGCCCTTTTTAACTGTATTTCAGACATCAAGTCATGGATGGCAGCAAACTTCCTACAGCTCAACCAGGGCAAAACAGAGGTTTTACTCATCGGTCCCGAAGGCCAGAGAGAGAAACTTTTACCAAAGTTACAGGATTTTAAACCCTCAAAATCAGTTAAAATCTGGGCATGATTTTTGACTCTGAGCTCACTTTTATTCCACATATTAAAAACATAACAAAGATAGGTTTTTACCATCTTAAGAATATAGCCAGAGTCCGCCCATTTCTCTCTCAGGCCAGTACGGAGGTGCTAATGCATGCTTTTATCTCTAGTCGTTTAGATTACTGTAACGCCCTGCTCTCTGGTCTTCCCAAAAAGAACATGTACAATCTACAATTACTACAGAACTCAGCCGCACGCGTGCTGACGAGGACCAGAGGGCGGGAGCACATTACACCTGTTTTAAAATCGCTGCATTGGCTCCCCGTCCGCTTCAGGGTTGATTTTAAGGTTATTTTACTAGTTTTTAAGTGTCTTAATGGTCTTGGGCCTTCTTATTTGTCTGCACTACTTTTACCCTATCGACCCTCACGGACCCTGAGGTCCTCCGGGGCTGGCCTTTTAACCATACCAAAAGTTAGAACCAGGACACACGGGGAGGCGGCATTCAGTTTTTATGGTCCCCGATTGTGGAACAGCCTCCCGGAGAACCTCAGGGCCGCAGAGACTGTTGATGTTTCAACTCAGGCTCAAGACCCATCTCTTTAATCAGGCTTTTAACTGACTCATTTAACTCTTTTACATTTTTTATGCTCACCCTTATTTTTATTGGATCTTACTGCTCTGTTTTATATTTAGTTTATCCTTTTTTTTATCATAATTTATTTTCATTGTTTTATCTTAATGTTTTATCTAAATATTTTAGTCGTTATTTATGGTCTACTTTATACATTTTACTGTCTTATTCCTTTAGTTTTTAATGTCTTGCTTTTTAGACATACTTTTAGGATTTTACGTTATGTTATACTTTTTAAACTCTATTAGTGTATTTTATCCTGCTTTCTTGCAGCTTTTAGCTCCAGTGTTTCCTCATGGGGAGCCTCCATGCTGGGAGTGACTCTGGTCTGCAGGGGGTCGTCCTGGGGGTGGTTCTGGCCTGGATGGTTGTGGAGCTCTGCACCACGGCTTCACCGCTGTGGTGTGGACTCCTCTATCCGTCCGGGCCGGGATGGTCTCTGTGGGCCCCCCCCCCCTTGTAGCTGCGGGCTATGAGACTTCCTGGCCTGGACGGCTCCCTATTACCGTTTCCTCACCTGGATCCTCTGTGCTCAGCCATGTCTACACCGTGTGTCTGTGTGTGTCTGTCTGTGTGTGTGCAGGGAGGGGGGGGCATTAATACATTTTATGTTTATGTTTTATGAAAAGCACTTTGTGTTACATTTTTTGTATGAAAGGTGCTTTACAAATAAAGTTTGATTTGATTTGATTTGATCATCATCATCATCATCATCATCATCATCATCATCATCATTTTCTGATACAATTGTTTTCTTTCCAATACTGATTAATATATACCAAGGCTTTATTTCTTGGACAATACTGACTACTGACACCAGTGTTATTTTTAGTTTTTAATAAAAAATTAAACAATAAAAAAAAAAAAAATAAATAAATAAATGTTATGTATTAAATGAAAAAAAAATGGAATTAAACAGAAGGTGCAGCAACAACTAACTTAAATTTTAACCCATCCAAATGTCTGTCGTAAAGCAAATCGACTGCATTTGTTTTAGTTGACATGAAATATGATCAGTCTTATATTGTTTGGCATGAGCAATTTCACAGATGTAATTATGACGTGGGAAACTCTACCGTGGCTCCAGATGTTCATTTACAAGGTGAAAGCCAACATTTTCAACAACCAAAAGGGGTTGGCCATCCAATCCAAAAAGGTTTTGCCTGTCATGGATCCTGGTTTCTGGCTTTCTTTGGGGGATTTCTCTCATTTCTAAAATCAGAGTTCAGTTTGACTCTTTTCCTTTTAGTTGGTGAACTCATGCTGGCTTCTAAATGCTAAAGAAGCTTGCTCATGTTATTTTTCTCAAGATTCATGCCACCTCTGGAAACGTCAGCCACATCACAGTTTTCCAGCCTAAAATAACAACATATTGGCAAAGTAATGGCCATGCTACATAGCTCTGGCCCTATCTAACAACTAACTGCCATTGGTTCACCAGAGCATGTGAGCGGAGCTGAGCGTGAGCGAGCGAGGAGTGGAGCGGCAAATTTTGAAAGGAGCGCAGGCGGGAGTTTTTTTTCTAGGATGATTCGGGTGGAGCGGGGTGTCATCCCGCTCCAGTTTCACTCCGTTACCCCTCATATCACGGCCCCGATGCGTGTCCAAACATATCCCACAAACCTCTCCACAAACCACCGCATGAGTCTGAAGCCCCCGACTTTGGCCAAACTGGTGTTTTTGAAAGTGAACTCAAAAGAACTTTAAGAAAAATGTCCCGATCCAGCTCAGTTAATGCAGGCTTTGATTTAGGCACTTTAAAAGGCACGTTTTGTTCGGTTTTTAGCCTTATTGTTAACTAAGCCTGCAAACAGAACCTTCATTCATGCCATATTCGTTTAATTTGAGTGTTTTGCACCTTAAGATCTTTTATCAAAGTGTTGTTTAAAATAAATATTTTATATTCTGAAAATATTGTTGTTCTTCTTTAGTTCTTTTAGACATTGAAAGTATAAAAATAGGAGGAGAACAGTGAATGAAAAATTGTTTTGGGAAAGGTTAATAAACAAAAGTGTATTAAACCAGCTAATTCCGTGAAATTATTGTCTTATTTTTTCTTGTCAGTAAATATCTATTTTTTGGACTTTAAAACGTATGTTGGCTCTGCGTAATTGTTTCTCTCTCTCTCTCTCTCTCTCTCTGTCTCTCTCTCTCTCTCTCTCTCATGTGCACATGTGCATTTTATATGCATGCAAACATTTTTGGAGCGGTGCGTGGAGCGGTGCGTGGAGCGGTGCGTGGAGCGGTGCGTGGAGCGGTGCGTGGAGCGGTGCGGCGAGCGGTGCGAGGAGCGGTGCGGGGTGCAGTGTTACTGGAGAGCTGAGCGGTTATGGGTGGAGCGGCGTTTTGCGACTTTGAGCGACTTTCTCGCCGCTCCACTCCGCTCACATGCTCTGCTGCTGACTCAAAACAGGAAGTTGCAAGGCAGTATTGCTTAACTTATTGTGTTGGCTTTTAGAGCAGCAAAGAAGAAAACTGAGTATGTGGGTGATGAACTGCAAATGCTCATCATCCACCCAATATTTTGACAAATAAGGCTTTAAAGTGAAGTTAATAAATCACTTTTGGATGAGCAATGATTCAATAAAGATCTGATTCTGATACCTTTGGCTCAAAACAACCAGTCATTAATTAATTTTTATCATATATATAATGATAAAAACTTACCTTATACTTCCATTTTGCCTCAGTCTTGTTCTTACTCTGATCTCTGATTTCAAACTTTTCCACTGTGTTCTGCTTTGATATTTCCTTCTCTGACATGCTCAGGACATTCTTAAAAGCCTGGAAATCAAAAGTTATAATGGACAGACACATGTTAACACACAAACAAATACAAGGGGGAAACTGTGTACACTCCTGTCTGTTAGTCCCCGTTCACGATGACCATTTAAACCTGTGTGTTTATTGTTGGGGACCAGAAAAAGAACGTTTGTATGCTCAGCCTTAGTCTGTCATAACTGTTTTGATATTGCCAATGCACAGGAGGGAGAGGTCTCTTTACTCAGAGAACCAAGGTCACAAAGATAGGTTTTAAATTCTGAAAAATTCATTTTTATTTTTTATTTATTTACAATTCACATGTCATAATTACGTTACATTTCAATTTAAACTCTGACCAAATAGTAAACAGTATGTCAATTCTGTTCACCTTTGTATGGTATTATTGATAACTTCTATAACAAACGTTCTACAGGAAGATAAATATAAACTTTCTCATAAGATGAAAACACAGATAATAACAACATAAATATTTGATGCATCTAACTTGACTCACCTTTGTCTTATTTGGCTGGTCCATTTTACTTAAGATGTCCTTTGCGTGGGACTCAAGAGCTGCAAAGCTGGAAGGTTTAGGGGGTGGTGACATCTCTTTTATCTTTTTCGTTTTCTTCTTTCCTGCGTCTTTGACCTTCGGTACCTTAGGAAGCTTAGGAGCCTTGGGGATCTTTGGAGGTTTGGGAGGTTTGGAAGCTTTCTTCCTGGACTTGTCTCTACTGGATGACAGGATATGTGCTTGAGAAACTGGCTCGTCAGTCTCACAGTGCGTGGACGGTGGTTCCTCCACAGGGATCTTCATGTTTGCATCACTCTTAATGGCTTTTGTTGCATTCTGGAAGTCAAAGAAAATAACTTGGCTGTGAACTTTATTGTAACTTACCATCAAATCCAGTTAAATAATTGAAAATCCTCTGCAGTGAGAATGGAATTATTAACTATTCAATCATCAGTTAAAAATAATAATGAAAAGTGTGATAAAGATACTATTCATTAGTTAAGGTAATCCTTTATGGCACCATGATACAATCTTATAGTTTCTGACATTTGAATATTTGGTTGATAGTCAAAATAACGTTAAGTGATTATTATCTTATAAAACAAATGTATCCACCCCATTTGATAAAGAAAAAGAATACATATGTACACGTCAGTTAGAAAAATCTAATTTACATCCATAAATTGAATGTAAAATATTTACTTTTTTCCTAATTGAGGTTGAAAAAAATTGACCAAATGTAAAACCAACCTTGTTGAATTTTAGTAATGTGGAAGTGACTTTGAAGATTGAGTTTAATTGGTTGAAAATTCACAATTGGGGTGAATCTCCAAAATTCCAACATTCATGTATTAAATCATGTGTCACCACGGTTACCAGGTTATCAATCTTTACGGTTGCTTTTTTTTTTTTTTTTTTTTTTTTTTTTTTACAAAGACCATTATTTCTTATGAATTATTTATTTAATCTGGTCCCCCTTGTGATCCAGGTTCTGGTCCAGGTTTCTACCCCCTTATGATCCAGGTCCTGGTCCAGGTTTCTACCCCCCTTATGATCCAGGTCCTGGTCCAGGTTTCTACTGATCTGAACAATCCATTGATTTGAAACTTTGTGAAATAATATAAAACATACAAAAAAAAGTATTATTCTGTTATGATAACATACACACACATGCAAACACACACGCGCATGTATGACATCATAACAGAATAATCAGAACCATTTATAGTCATTGTAACGTACCATGAAACTGAACAACAAAACAATAAAAACACTCATGCTTATTGAACAGATCCAATGGCACAAACAAATACCTCTGACAGTCTGATCTCTTTGGCAAGATCTTTAATGAGTTGTGATGGTTTCATGTTCTCTGGAAGCTCATCTTCATGTTCCAGGAGAGCCTGTTACAAGCAAAGGAAAGAACATTTTTAAGATAGTGTAAAAACTCCCAATGTTGTTTACATGCCTATACTAGTACCCTAAGACAGGCTGAGACCATCCATAGATCCATCCATTTTCCTAACGCTTATCCAAGTTGCAGTGGTGGAGACAGTAGCGTGAGCAGGGAGGCCACTTGGTCCAGCTCATGTGAAGGGATCCCTAGGCGTTCCCAGCCCAGGGACGTAGTCCCTCCAGCATATCATGGCTCTTCCTCGGGGTGTCTTCCTAGTGGGACATGCCCAGAACACCTCAACAGGGAGGTGTCCAGGAGGCATCCTCACCAGATGCCTGAGCCCCCTCATATGGCTCCTTTTGGTGGGACGGAGCAGCGACTCTACTCTGATCCTCCCGGATGACCGAGCTTCTATCTCTAAGGAAGAGCCTGGATATCCTGTGGAGCAAGCTCATTTCTACTGCTTGTATCCACAATCTCATTCTTTCGGTCACTACACACGGTTCGTGACCATAGGTGAAAGTAGAAACGTAGACCGACTGGTAAATTTAGAAGTTGATCTCCTGCTTCATTCTTTCCTCCCTCGTGAACAGGACCCTGAGATTCTCAAACTCCCCCACTTGGGGCAGTGTCTGTTTGCCAACCCGGAGAGGGCGCTCCTCCCTTCTCTGACTTAGGGCCATGGACTTGGATTTGGAAGTGTTCGATTCTCATCCAAGCCACTTCAAATTTGGTTAAAAATGGCTCTAGTGAGAGTTGAAGGTCTTGGCCTAATAAAGCCAACAGAATCACATCAGCAGAGACCCAGTTCTGAGGACCCAGACCCGACCCCCTCCACTCCTGGATTGCACCTAGAAATTCTGTCCATGAAAGTAATGAACAGAATCAGTGACAAAAGGCAGCCTTGGTGGAGTCCAACCGCTGCTGGAATCAAGTCTGATTTACAGCTAACAATGCAGACGAAGCTCTGACACCAAATCTCTAGGGACCAGACAGCCCGTATAAGGGCTCCTTGCAGCCCATATCCCCCCCCCAAAGGAGTCCCTGAGGGACACCATCCAATGCCTTCTCCAAGTACATAAAACACATGTGCACTAGTTGGGCAAACCCCCACTCCCCATCCAGGACCCTGCTGAAAGTGTTCCACAGCCAGGACAAAAACCACATTGCTCCTCTTCAATCTGTAGATTGGACTATCCAGCAGATCCTCCTCTCCAGTACCAGTACCTGAATAGACCTTACAAGGGAAGAAGAGCAGTGTGATTCCTCTGGAATTGGAGCACACCCTACTTCCCCCCTTCTTCAAACGTCCCAGGTGGAGGTGAGCAGTGCACCATCCCCACTATACACAGTATTGGTGGTAAAAGCAGCTAAAAGCAGCTTTTGCAGCTGGATCAGACTAGCAGGATCAGACCAGCAGGATCAGACCAGCAGGATCAGACTAGCAGGATCAGACTAGCAGGATCAGACTAGCAGGATCAGACTAGCAGGATCAGACTAGCTGGATCAGACTAGCTGGATCAGACTAGCTGGATCAGACTATCAGGATCAGACTAGCAGGATCAGACCAGCAGGATCAGACCAGCAGGATCAGACCAGCAGGATCAGACTAGCTGGATCAGACTAGCAGGATCAGACTAGCAGGATCAGACTAGCAGGATCAGACCAGCAGGATTGCAGGATCAGACTATCAGGATCAGACTATCAGGATCAGACTAGCAGGATCCGACTACCGGGGTACCGGGGTATCGGGGTATCGGGGTCCCGGGGTCCCGGGGTCCCGGGGTCCCGGGGTCCTGGGGTCCCGGGACCCGGGACATTAATTGCCGAAGGAATGGCATAAATTGCGCCAAAATTACACAATTAATTCAAAATGGCCAACTTCCTGTTCGGTTTCGGGCATGACGCCAAGAGACTTTTCTTTAAGTTGCGAAGGTGTGTACCGATTTTTGTGCATGTACGTCAAACCGTATCGTGGGGCTTGAGGCACAAAGTTTTCAAGGGGGCGCTGTTGAGCCATTTTGCCACGCCCATTAATGCAAACCATTAAATATCAAATTTATCGCCAGGCCTGGCTTGAATACCAAATTTGGTGCCTTTTGGCGAACTATCAAATATGGACCAATCAGATGAGGGGGGGGCGCGCTTTTTGGCGTCTAGCGTTGCCACGGTAACACTTTTGAAAGAGAAAAGTAATGCGCGTAGTCGCAGGATGGAGACGCACATTTTGATGTATAACACACTTGGGTGCACGTTACGGTTCGGGCCGTATTAACTGCCGAAGGAATGGCATAAATTTTGCAGAAATGACACAATTAATTCAAAATGGCCGACATCCTGTTCGGTTTCGGCCATGACGCCAAGAGACTTTTCTTTAAGTTGCGCCATGATACAGGTGTGTACCGATTTTCGTGCATGTACTTCAAACCGTATTGTGGGGCTTGAGGCACAAAGTTTTCCGGGGGGCGCTGTTGAGCCATTTCGCCAAGCCCATTAATGCATACCATTAAATATCAAATTTTTCTTGCGTGCAAAATTTGGTGACTTTTTGGGCACGTTTAAGGGGGCAAAAAGGCCCTCCTTTTGTCAGAAGAAAGAAAGAAAGAAAAAATTAAAGCTGCAAGCAGCTCATCACGCACTCACGGCCACCGCCCCCCATAAGCATATCAGAAATGACACCACCCACGACTTCTTATGTCAAACCATTCAAAAGTTATAGCAGAAAAAAGAGACAACCAATCAGAAGAATGGGCGGGGCTAATTCAGGCCAATGAAGGTCAAGGACTCCATACAGAATCTGATGACACCACCCACGACTCTCTATGTCAAACCATTCAAAAGTTATGGTAGAAAATCGGGACAACCAATCAGAAGAAGAGGCGGGGCTAATTCAGGCCAAAGAAGGTCAAGGACTCAATACAGCGTCCAATGACACCACCCACGACTCTCTATGTCAAACCATTCAAAAGTTATAGTAGAAAATAGGGAGAACCAATCAGAAGAAGGGGCGGGGCTAATTCAGGCCAATGAAGCTCAAGGACTCAATACCGATTCAGGTGACATCACCCACGACTCTCTATGTCAAAACAGTTCAAAATCTATAGCAGGAAATATGGACAACCAATCAGAAGAAGGGGCGGAGCTAATTTTCACCAATTATGGTCAAGGACTCAATATCGAGTCCCATGACACCACCCACAACTCTCTATGTCAAATCATTCAAAAGTTATGGCAGAGAATAGTATTCTAGGGGGCGCTGTTGAGCCGCCAGGCCACGCCCATTAATGCAAACCATGAAATATCAAATGTATCGCCAGGCCTGGCTTGCATACAAAATTTGGTGACTATCAAATATGGACCAATCAGATGAAGGGGGGGCGCGCCTTTTGGCGTCTAGCGTCGCCACGGTAACACTTTTGAAAGAGAAAAGTCATGCGTGTAGTCGCAGGATGGAGACGCACATTTTGTTTAAGTTGCGCCATGATACAGGTGTGTACCGATTTTCGTGCATGTACGTCTAACCGTATTGTGGGGCTTGAGGCACAAAGTTTTCAAGGGGGCGCTGTTGAGCCATTTTGCCACGCCCATTAATGCAAACCATTAAATACCAAATTTTTCGCCAGGCCTGGCTTGGGTGCAAAATTTGGTGCCTTTTGGGGAACTATCAAATATGGACCAATCAGATGAAGGGGGGGTGCGCTTGTTGGCGTCTAGCGTCGCCACGGTAACGCTTTTGAAAGAGAAAAGTAATGCGTGGTGTCGCAGGATGGAGACGCACATTTTGATGTATAACACACTTGGGGGCACGTTACGGTTCGGGCTGAATTAACTGCCCGAAGGAATGGCATACATTTCGCCAAAATGACACAATTAATTCAAAATGGCCAACTTCCTGTTCGGTTTCGGGCATGACGCCAAGAGACTTTTCTTTAAGTTGCGCCATGATACAGGTGTGTACCGATTTTCGTGCATGTACTTCAAACCGTATTGTGGGGCTTGAGGCACAAAGTTTTCCGGGGGGCGCTGTTGAGCCATTTCGCCAAGCCCATTAATGCATACCATTAAATATCAAATTTTTCTTGCGTGCAAAATTTGGTGACTTTTTGGGCACGTTTAGGGGGGCAAAAAGGCCCTCCTTTTGTCAGAAGAAAGAAAGAAAGAAAAAATTAAAGCTGCAAGCAGCTCATCACGCACTCACGGCCACCGCCCCCCATAAGCATATCAGAAATGACACCACCCACGACTTCTTATGTCAAACCATTCAAAAGTTATAGCAGAAAAAAGAGACAACCAATCAGAAGAATGGGCGGGGCTAATTCAGGCCAATGAAGGTCAAGGACTCCATACAGAATCTGATGACACCACCCACGACTCTCTATGTCAAACCATTCAAAAGTTATGGTAGAAAATCGGGACAACCAATCAGAAGAAGAGGCGGGGCTAATTCAGGCCAAAGAAGGTCAAGGACTCAATACAGCGTCCAATGACACCACCCACGACTCTCTATGTCAAACCATTCAAAAGTTATAGTAGAAAATAGGGAGAACCAATCAGAAGAAGGGGCGGGGCTAATTCAGGCCAATGAAGCTCAAGGACTCAATACCGATTCAGGTGACATCACCCACGACTCTCTATGTCAAAACAGTTCAAAATCTATAGCAGGAAATATGGACAACCAATCAGAAGAAGGGGCGGAGCTAATTTTCACCAATTATGGTCAAGGACTCAATATCGAGTCCCATGACACCACCCACAACTCTCTATGTCAAATCATTCAAAAGTTATGGCAGAGAATAGTATTCTAGGGGGCGCTGTTGAGCCGCCAGGCCACGCCCATTAATGCAAACCATGAAATATCAAATGTATCGTCAGGCCTGGCTTGCATACAAAATTTGGTGACTATCAAATATGGACCAATCAGATGAAGGGGGGGCGCGCCTTTTGGCGTCTAGCGTCGCCACGGTAACACTTTTGAAAGAGAAAAGTCATGCGTGTAGTCGCAGGATGGAGACGCACATTTTGTTTAAGTTGCGCCATGATACAGGTGTGTACTGATTTTCGTGCATGTACGTCTAACCGTATTGTGGGGCTTGAGGCACAAAGTTTTCAAGGGGGCGCTGTTGAGCCATTTTGCCACGCCCATTAATGCAAACCATTAAATACCAAATTTTTCGCCAGGCCTGGCTTGGGTGCAAAATTTGGTGCCTTTTGGGGAACTATCAAATATGGACCAATCAGATGAAGGGGGGGTGCGCTTGTTGGCGTCTAGCGTCGCCACGGTAACACTTTTGAAAGAGAAAAGTAATGCGCATAGTCGCAGGATGGAGACGCACATTTTGATGTATAACATATCTGGGTTCACGATACGGTTCGGGCCGTATTAATTCTCGAAGGAATGGCATATGATACAGGTGTGTACCGATTTTCGTGCATGTATGTCAAACCGTATCGTGGGGCTTGAGGCACAAAGTTTTCCGGGGGGCACTGTTGAGCCATTTTGCCACGCCCATTAATACAAACAATATTATTATTATTATAATTAGGGGGGCAAAAAGGCCCTCCTTTCGTCAGAAGAAGAAGAAAAAAAAAAGAAAGAAAGAAAGAAAAATTCCTACAGATACAATAGGGCCTTCGCACTGAAGGTGCTCAGGCCCTAATAATTCCTGCAAATACAATAGGGCCTTCGCACTGCAAGTGCTCGGGCCCTAATAATAAAAATAAAAATTCCTGCAAATACAATAGGGCCTTCGCACTGAAGGTGCTCGGGCCCTAAAAATTCCTACAGATACAATAGGGCCTTCGCACTGAAGGTGCTCAGGCCCTAATAATTCCTGCAAATACGATAGGGCCTTCGCACTGAAGGTGCTCGGGCCCTAAAAATAAATAAATTCCTACAGATACAATAGGGCCTTCGCACTGAAGGTGCTGGGCACGTTTAGGGGGGCAAAAAGGCCTTCCTTTTGTCAGAAGAAAGAAAGAAAGAAAGAAAGAAAGAAAGAAAGAAAGAAAGAAAGAAAGAAAGAAAGAAAGAAAGAAAGAAAGAAAGAAAGAAAGAAAGAAAGAAAGAAAGAAAGAAAGAAAGAAAGAAAAAAATTCCTAAAGATACAATAGGGCCTTCACACTGAAGGTGCTCGGGCCCTAAATATATTTTATATTTCCACAGCTTCGGTGCTATAGTTCCCTCTCCATTTCTAACAGAAGTTGACTGTGTAACAAAAAGGTGGAGCGGAAAGTACAAAAATTGGTTTTGACCGTGATGTTTTTTGCTGAAATTCTGTTAGTTAAGAATTTGATTTAACATTTTTGTTGAAATTTGACGTTTTGATCCAAGACCAGCTGCTGTGAAGGAGCACTCTGCAACCCTGAAGCAAAAGTGATTTGCTTAGACTTTCTATCCCTGGTGAGTGTACCTGTCTCCCCTGTAATCCCTGTCACCAGCTACCGGCACAACACCCCATTCAATAGGGGTGTAACGATACACTAATCTCACGATACGGTACGATACACGATATTGAGGTCACAATAACGATACGATATTATAGCAGTATTTTTTTAACAACCTTGAATGAGGAACATATGACTGGAAAAAAAATGTCTTTTATTTGAAAGACACAAAATACAAAACAATACTGTACGTTTGCCCTATTGTTACAGTTTGTAATGCTTTATAACTGTTTAAGTTTTAAAGATAAAGCCAGCCCAACCATTTTCCACAAACTGAACTAAAAGTAAATGTCAGGTTTGCATTATGATCTTCAGTTTCATACAAGTACAAATATTTAGCCACAAACTGAATAGTTTCTCTCATGTATGACTTGACTTTTTTCTTTTCCAGAAATTTAACAACTAACATTAAATAAATAAATAAAAGTAAATAAATACATACAATTTCACATCATAAAAAAAGATTGATTCATGCTCAGCTTATAAGTGTAAAAGGAGATTTATTTTTGCTAAGAAGTTATTTTGGTAATTCAGGGTTCATTATTTTATAAATATATTCTTTATATTCTGTAAATCAGGGACTATAATGACACTAGTCAGTTTATCTGTAGTGATTAGTCTGTTTTAGATCGGCCGGATTGATACAGCACTAGGTGCTGTGTTGATGTTCTAAAATCCTACGCTGTTGAACGGACATTGAAGTACACTGGAACTCACGCAGAAGTTGTCCCGTGTTTATCCTACTCACGACCCGAAATAGGTTTAATTTAATAAGGTAAGGCTTAACTCTACACCAGAGTGTGTAACTGTGATTAAGCCTATCTCATCTCTATATAATCAAGCCTTAAAAATAATGGATAAAAAACCGATGAGATGGCATCACTGTCACATATTGAAACAGTACAACATGCTTAGTTTTGATCATTTCTTAAAGCAAACTGGTTTTTAAGTGTCTACAGAACCTAGCACCAGATGTTTTATGTAAGTTAGTTAGCAGGCAGAATAGTGGTAGGATCACCAGGGGAACAACAAGTGGTAACTGTAAGGTTGAACGCCGTAAGACCTCCTTTGGGCAGTCAGCGTTCTCTATAAAGGGCTCTCAAATGTGGAACACACTGCCAACTGAGATAAAAACAACTCAAGATTTTAAGGTTTTTACTAAAAATGTCAAAGACTGGTTGAAGCAAAATCAGAAATGTACGCATTTTTAATCACCTGTAACCGCTAATAGGGTGCTCTCTTGCAAGCTGAGAATTGTAAATAGGATATAGCTTTGCATGTTGAAAATTGAATGTATTTTTGTATTCTTTTTCTCCTTTCTTTCGTTTTCTTTTACTAAAAGCCTAACTAGGGACAGGAGATGGAAACTAGCAATAGCTATAATCTCTGTATGCAGAACATCAGTCACATTGGCTTGTTTGTAATGAGTGAATGTGATCACATGTAAACCTGCATTGTCCCTATTAAATAAAATAAATTAAATTAAATTAAGACTATAATAGTTAGTCTCAAACATAGCTTGGTGGTAGATATGCTGCTATAGGCTTATGCTGCAGGGGGGAACCGACATGATCCACTGGGCGGTGAACATCCCCCTTCTTCTCCTCTCCTCTTCCCTTCCTCTCTTCTCCATTTCCATTTTTATTTATTATAAATATCTCATAGCTATCTTTTTTTTTCTTTTTAACAGCACCTGTTAGCAGGAATGTCAGTAAGGTATACTGTGTAATAAGCTAATTACAGTATAAAATCAGTTTGTCACCTCCACGACACGTATCGTGACGTTTTTGTATCGTGAAATTTCGTGGCACGATATATTGTTACACCCCTACCATTCAATAACAGTGATATCAAATTATAGGTTGAGAGACAGCGCACAAAAATAAAGAGCAGGAGGGAATGCAATGCTTGTTAATTACAAATGGAGGGATCGTAGACGTGAAGGACTTCCTCTGCCTTACCAGCTGATGCTGCATGTGATTGTAACATTCTACTGCATTCATAGTATTAGCATTAGCATTCATAGTGATCTCTAGAGTCTTCAGTAATGGGGGTCTTCGTGCTACTTTTCTAACGTCCATTCATTTGGTTTTTAATAGTTTAAATCTTAAAAACAGTTTTCAATTCTAAAATACTGCAACAATAGAATTTCCCTTTGGGGATTAACACAGACAGACTGCAGCTTCGCCTAACAAGTATTAATTAGTTCAGTTCAGTATTACATATGCTATCTATTCCATGCTATCCAGGGCTTTTAAAACAACCACAGCTGACCAAAGTGCTGCACAGAACAATAAATAAAAACATCATAGATAAAAGACCAAACAGCCCAAAAGGCAATATAATGTTAAATAAAATAAATTAAAAGACATAAAACATGGGTAAAAGTCACATTAATACAATCAAAGCAATAAAATGGGATAAAAGATAAAATAATAAAATAATACAAGGATAAAATACAGTAAATTCCAGTGTCTTGCTAGGTTTGGAAAGCCCAGGAGAAGAGGTTTTGAGAGGAGCCTGTCTGCTGTGGTGACGCAGGTCCTTCTACAACTTGTAAATATGTATTACATATGCCATGTATCCATACCTGTTTTTTTGTCCAAGCTCTGAAGGCTCCATTAATGATTTTGGCTCCATGTATCAGGTATGGAGCTGGTTGCTTATCTGCTTTATGTAAACCTACAGAAGAGGGAATAGAAGAGTGACAGTATGTTGCAGGTTGGAGCAGAATAAGCAATAATTTTAGTCTGTGTTGTAACAAAGCCTATGTTCACACTGGCTGAAATCACATATATTCATTTGTTTGCCCATCAACAAGGCATCTGATGTTTTTAGCGTGGTGTGAACACAGAAATACAATCATTTATTCCTGGACGAGATATATATTTCATACATGGCCATGCGACATGAGTAAGAACAGTCATGCAGAATTCGGGTATATGCTGAGTTATCACTTCAAGCTTTACATCCAGATCTCAAAATAATGCCAAAGGACGTAATAACAGAGGCCTATCAAAGCTGATGTGAAATGGTGATCCAGAATGGCTCAACACTACAGGGATGGTGGATGACGCTAACCTCAGTGTAGATGATGAAATAAATCAGCAGATCATAGAGACTGTGAGACTTGGCCCCTCATCAGAATGCCTAGCAAATTAACTTCAAGATTCTGGCTACAGAAGCTAAAAAGCCCAAGTGAAAAGCAAGCTAATGTCACCAGATTTGCAACCACAATTGTCAGAATGGCTATATTGCAAACTTTGTCATTAGATTTGGTGCAGTTCTGCAGCTGCTGGCTCTGCCAGGTTGCTAGAGTAAAGTCTGCTGTTACTTCCTGCTGCACCACTAGAGCAGTAACACTAATGCACAAAGGTAAAATAAACTGAGTGCTGTCTGCTAAACAAACTTTGATCACTGACACAGAGATTATACAGATAAAACCACAGTAAATGTCACAGTATTTTACTGATGTCCTCCTCTCTAGAACATTATTATCATTTCTCATTAGCTCTATCAGCTCTATTATAACACACTGGTGATGGCTGCCTGTGCAGTGGTGCCCTATGACACCCCACCCTGTCATACATGTCAAATATTTTCTGTTTTCAAGTGTAGCTGCTACAGATTTTTTTTTTTTTTAAACCACTTGGCCCTGTAGTATTTTCTTTTGTGCTTCGATAGGGGATATATGATTGTGCACTGATGAGAGAAGACAAGCCTCACTCCAAACATTAAATAAGGATATGAGGAAATGATTGTTCTCTAGTCTGTTTTTTAGTTTTTTTAGAGTTCTTGTCAACTCAGTTCTGGATAGTCATACAGAACAGGAAACCATTTATGGCCTCGGCAAAACAATGGAAGCATTGAAATGATTCTCTGTCCTGCAATGAAAAAACAACCATGAAGATTAAAAAAGATTGTTACATTAATGAGAATGTCTTATAAGACAGATGTGTTGTGCATCACACACAAAAGCAATCTAGCTTTAACAGGGACACATGGAAAAATAGAGAAAATGCTGGAAACATAAACAGTTGTCCCAGGCCAACTGAGGGAAGTTTAAACAGCGGCTTGTAATGGAGCAAGTGATTACAGCTGGGCCAAACCTTTTGAAGCTAATAATCTGTGAACTCTGCAATTCACTGATTTAAAGACTGAAATAATATCAGAGCTTCCAGCTCCTCATCTGTACAGCAGACAATCAGGCATGCACTTAATGTGTGGCCCATAAAAAAGCATTTCAGATCGTGATTGTTTTCTCTTCTTCATGCATTCCTCTGCAAAAAAATGGAAATTAAATGGGGATGTAGAATCATTATAAAGTAGCATTTATAAGAGAAAAATAAATTAAATAATGACATGAAATTATTATAGATTTCACCTTTGAATTGCTCCAGGAGGTGCCGTCCCACATACCAGCAAGCCGTCTCAAAGTTGGGGAAAGGGGTGAGAGTTTTGACCTTTAGTCGCTTCTCTACTTCATATGCTCTGAGAAGAATAAACCTCATTTAAGCTGAAAATTATCATGTCATTTTCAATATTTTTCAAGAATTTTCTATATATTTAAATGATTCAATTTAAAAAGCCATTTCTAAATGAGCAAAAATAATCAAAAATAACTGATTGCGTTGTAAAACAAGTCCATATTGAGGACACAGAGGAATGTACTGAGTAATATCAGGCACAGTCTTTCCAAAGGCCAGTACCAAACATCACATCAGAATGAAGCATGGTGGGTGAATATGTGTAAAACAAATGACCAAACCTCATCTGCATCTCAACACTCAGGTTGTGGACGAAGTGGCCGGAGAACGCCAGGCAGTCGACGGGAGTCAGGATCGCATTGATCCATCCTGAGGGAAACAAAACAACAAAGAAAAGAAAAGTGAATATGATCTTTCCTCTCCCAGACTGGTAAATGGTTAAATCGGGTAGTGAATCATAACATGCAGTTAAAATGAATAACATGACATGACAGTTTATATAAACCATGACACTCTGTACACTATGTGTAAAAAAATTATATATTATAATTTGTTGGAACACCTTGAACTAATTAATTAATTAGTCTTATGTGGTAAAACATCCACCATGAGATTGTCCCAATAATCCTTATACAGTGACACAACACGTATTTCCATCCAGAACAGAATTATTTTTCTTCTTTCATTTCACAAACATGTTGTATTGATAGTGGAGACTGAAGGCTCTGAACCCTGAACCTGTTTTAATGAATTCTGTCATTCTCCTCTTGCTGTTTGCCCATGACATCAGGGATAAAAACATATCTATTGATTGAACAAATCTGCCATTTGTGCAGACCGCCATTTGATGGAATTTATAATTCATACAAACAGGCTTTCCAGCTATATAAGATTTATTGCCAAGAAGCATTGTTACAACATAGAAATAATCTACTAGGTAAGGGATAATGCCCGAAGAGGTGTATATTATCAGAAATATATGTACTCTGTACTCTGAAACGGCCTGAAGTGTCCTGGCTGACACACCAGCAGGAATCATGGGAGGAAACATCACATTATTCTGCCCACTATAGTTATAATAATAGTTTTGGTATGGACATGGCTGAGCTCTGGATCCTCAGTGCAGGCCATTCATACGTTTTATGTTTGTGTATTGTTTTTTTCAAATATTTTCATCCCAATTTTTTTCCCCATGTTCCCCCCAGTGCTCCTTCCTAAGTCAGTCCTGGGCGTTGCTCCCTCTACCAACCCCAGGAGTCCCGGCACCCGGGTCCCAGCACCCGGGTCCCTGCACTGAGCTCAGGTCTCCTCCTTAACCTGAGGAGTGAGCAGCAGCAGCAGCATCTTTTCACCAGACAGGGGGGGGTTTCTCTGGCCGGACGCAACACGTGGAAGGATCACGTTATTCCGGCCAGATCTAATATCTGTCCAGCTGGCCAGTCCACCACTCGGCACTTCTGTTAGGATATTGGGCATTATAAGACCTATCTCCACACACCCTGCATACACTATTTGTTTATTTTCAGTTATTATTTTGGCACTGTATGACGTCATCGCACGGCGACGAAGGGGCAGGACTGTTTGAACCGGGTGGTGGCTGGCGTGTGTGTGTGGTCTGCGGTTCGGGAGTCACTGACAACGGTACAGTCGGAGGCCAAGACTCAACTGGAGCGTCAGGAGCCGGGTTGCCGTGGGATAGTTATAGTAGTAGTAGTAGCTGATAGTTGTGAACGTGTTGAGAGGAGCGGAGCTTCCTGTACGGTGGAATGTTACTGACTGAAACGCGTGGGGCGTCGGAGACGTGCAGCCACATAGATATGGACATATATGAAGAAAAACATAAAAACACCTACGGGAAGAAAAAAAAGCATAAAACTGAAAACGTAATAAAAAGAATCCGGAGCAGGATTGGATACCTGAACTGAACCTAACCTGAACTGAACCTAACCAGCACCTGAACTGAACCAGAACCTGAACTGAACCAGCACCTGAACTGAACCTAAGCGGGTTGGGGGGGCTTTAGGGGGGATTTCAGTTCAGTTCCCTGTCGGTCTGGAGGGTCTGGCTGGGGGGAGTGAGGGGAGAGAATTTAGCATCCTGACAGCTTGGTATGCAAAGCTGTTACTGAGTCTGGTGGTGCGGCAACGGAGGTGTGTGCGGGGTGGCTGGTCGCTCGCAATCGCGATAGCTTTCCGGGTGAGGCGGGTGGTGTAAATGTCCTTCAAGGAGGGGAGTGGGGCACCTATGATCTTCCCAGCTGTGTTCACTATGCGTTGCAGTGCTTTCCTGCTGTATTCAGTACAGCTACCGCCCCACACAGTGATGCAGCTGGACAGGATGCTTTCAATGGTGCCCTGGAAGATGGAGTACCAAACACGTATCTGATGGTTGAGGAGCTGTATGGTCCGAACTATTACATTTGCTACATTGATCCAACGCAAAATAATTAAAAACTGTGCTTATTAATCACAAAACACAGGTTAAACATCATGACCAAATCCGCTCCGACCCAGTGTGTCCGTGATCACCGCAGACAGACTGCAGCTTCGCCTGAATTATGGTTCTGCGTTAAATCGACGGCGTAGGGTCGCGGTACGGTGTGCGTCGCCGCGTACCCTACGCCGTCGGCTCTGCGTTGGTGTGACGCGGAAATCATAAATCAGCCTAGGCGGATTTATGGTTCACCGGGAGCAAGGGCTCTGGCGGTTGATGTTGATCCAGGACCAAACTTGTTAAGGAGCATCAAAGTCACTCTTATCTACGCGGAAATAACGCTAAAATATAAAGAAGGCATCCCAAAGTGTGATCTATGGTGAAATAGATAACTGAAGATGTGCAGCTATATGAGTAGGCTGTTCCCACTGTTCCCTCCAGTTCTGCAGCGCAGCTGTAGCCCCGCCCACTGCAGCTGTAGCCCCGCCCACTGCCGCTTTAGCCCCGCCCACTGCAGGCGTCGACAGTACAGCAGCTTTCACTGTGAACGCTCCAAACAGCGAGATGCTGGCGTCAGGAGATTTTTGACGCTTTCAGTGTGAATGCAGGGTTGGTAAGTGTGTGTCTACTGGGAGCACTGCTGGTTGTGGAAGTTGGTTGTGCTTTATCCTTTTAACATTCACTCTTGCCTCACAGCAAGAAGGTTCCTGGTTCCTGATTCAGGGACCTTTCTGTGTGTTAGGAGGGATCTGAAGTGCCCACAGAAAACATATACAAACAGACATTTTTCTCCAGGTAGTATATGTTTTTGAAGTGACTATAGTGTACAGTTATATTTATTTCTTTTTAATTAATTTTCCCCAAGGGATTAATAAAGGTTATGAATTGGAATTTTTGGAATAAATAATCCAAAAGACCCCTGTGACCCTAAATGTGAATACACGACCACAGATAATGTAGTATGTAAAATAATAAAGATAAGATCATGTACTAATTATTTTTTAAAGTAAAATACACAGTCACCTAACTCAGAACTCCCTCTACGAGCCTTTACAATCCCCTCCTGCTTATTTCCAATCAAATCCTGGTTCAGCTCAACTCTCTTGAAATTAGACAATGAAAAAACAGAGCTCCTTCTCATTGGCACAAAGTCATCATTATTCAAAGTTTGACAGCTTCTCCGTTGCCATTTACATCTCTTCAGTCTCCCCATCCCCTCAGGTGAAGAGCCTGAGTGTCATCCCTGACAGTACACCGTCATTTCATTCCCATATTCAACATCATCACCCGGTCTGCTTACTTTACCTTTGTCACATAAACCAACTCTGCCCCTCCCTCACTTTCCACACTGCCTCCAT